>NW_020224012.1:0-429 GCF_003070985.1 Temnothorax curvispinosus | reverse complement strand
GGTTGATTAGACTTAGTTTTATATGCGATCAAAGTTATGGATCTTTGATCGCGTATAAAGCTGGGTCTAATCAACCGAATTTAAAAGAATTATATATGAAATAGGGGTAGAAAAGACTGAAAAATATAATAAAATTAGAAATAAATAGATATCTCCAAATTTGCGGAAGTTAATATGTTCAGAGTGTTCTAAAATGTCGAAGTGCTGCATTAAATCGCATGTCCGTACGTATATATGTGTATGTGCAGATTTGATGTCCGTGTTTACTCTGACTTCCGCAAATTTGAAGATATCGATCTATTTCTAATTTTATTATATTTCTCAGTCTTTTCTACCCCTATTTCATATATAATTTTTTAAGCTTTGGTTGATTAGACCCAGCTTTATATGCGATCAAAGTTATGGATCTTTGATCGCGTATAAAGCTGG
>NW_020224011.1:0-4238 GCF_003070985.1 Temnothorax curvispinosus | reverse complement strand
ATCCTCGATAGCCCTCCACCGGATTGCGAGACCGGGGGAAAAAGCGTCGCAATACAATTCATGGATACACAAAAATAATGTATTGTAAAAATTATTACAGTATAAAAACATACATATATACATATGAGTCATTTATTTTTCTAAATATCTAAATGTAATTACAATATATTTACAGCGGTATTTACAATATATTTTCAATATATTTACAATGGTATTTACAATATATTTACAATGGTATTTTATAATGTCCCCATGGCAGCGTTTCGGTAGAACCGTGTATAATGTATCGCTTATCATCGTACGGACTTAGAGCTATTTTCGTTTTGGACACGGTGTATACCTCGTGTTTTCTGGATCTTATGCAGGTTTGCTGTCGCGTCATTTCAATTTCGTCGCGCAGACATCGCGTGTAATCGTCGAACGTTATCGACCTGGCTACGACGTTACTCTTAACACCTTTAGCCTTTTTTGTATCTTTCTTACCGTCCACTCGCAAGGCGTACATCTTTGCTCTAAGCCCGACGAATTCGGTCATTATCGCACCGTTATTTTCGTCTTTCATTAAACCCGGAACTTTTTTATTGGCGAGTGGGATACCGTACGTATTATCAATCGCGTAATCGCTAGTGTCAAATCTATGAATGTGGCGCTTCATGATATCATACACATCGTCGCACTCGATGTGATAAATGAGACTATCAGTATCGGTGTACGTGACTTTACACTTGTCGCGATACAACGGTAACATGTACTCGTGATGAAATTCGTACAAACATGTCTTGGATATATCGAGGATGCACATACCCACATAGATTGGTTTGTCGAACTTCACCTCGAGTTTTCGCATTTCTATTGCTACTAAATTCTCCGAAAAGACGCTTCGGCTATGAAAATTTGGTTTCGCAATCATAGCCTCCGCGCCGTATCTACCTTCCCAATGAGTCACGAGTCGCACGTCAACGTAATTGCGCACATTCTCCATGGTTTTGCCAAACACGGCATTGTTCATCAATTTGTATAAATTTTTCTCAAAATCGTTTTTGGCCAATGTCCTAAATTTCGTATTGAGGTCTATATAATCGCGAAGCCATGGAGATTGCGCGAATTTCAGTATACGGTGAATTTTTGATATACGGAGACCGTGACGAGTACACTGCTGCAGGTTGCGATAATGTATTACATAACGTTTCTTATCGTATAATGTTGCGAGGAGCTTGTCCTGCCGCTTGCCGGGTGGTTTATCGCGCGTCGGACAGAACGGTAGGTCAATGTGCGCGTCGTGAAGCTGTTGCGGATACTCCAAGTCGACTTCGAGAATGTAGCCTATCGGAGAATCCAACGCGACATCCATAACATTAAAATCGGTTACGTCGTCGACCCATTTAAAATCTGCGTATGGCAATGATTGACTCATTGCCCAGCCGTATAAGTTATTTACATCAAAATACATGAGGTACGACGACGATTTCGATGGATCGTACGACTGCATGTACTTGTTGTAGGCCAGCGCGTATCTGTTTGAACATTGACTCAAACCGCCGCGTATACCGCGTTCGATAAACATGACCATGTCAATGTCGGTGAGCAATTCAAAATTGATGTGTGTATGCTTCAACATAGCATCCCACGTAAAACCCGGTAGAGTATAATAATACGCCGGATCGAGTCCATAACTCGCGACGCAACTATCGCGAAAATTTTCAAAGATATCGGCTAACAGCAAGACATCGGTCTTGAGATATAAATCGCTGTAATCACCGAGCGTTCGAATGGAGAACCGCTGCCAGACGTCGACGGCGTGCGCGTAATCGCTCTCGGATACGGTGTCAACTGTCAATGAACTGTAAAACGAGTCGCGCGGTGGTAAACACAAGTCCTCTAATTTTTCGACGCAGTCAATGTATTCATATGGAAATACGCTTTTTCGTGTCAGCAAATTAAAATTTTCTGCGGATAATTCACAAAATTCGCGTTGCAATATTCGCAGTTTATCCTTGCTGAAATAAGATGCCAATTTGTCGAGACTAGCGGTGTGAAACTTGTACGAATCGATAAATCTCAATTTGACGCACGTTTTCTTATCTTTATCTTCAGTGCTTTGAACGTTTTTTGTAAACGAAATATATTTTTCTTTTGTGATCGGGAGTAAATCTACATGTCCTTCGTATGCTGTTGCTATTTCAGTTATAATAAAATGTGCATCGTATCCCGATAAATTATGAAACACTATGGGAATGCAATGCGAATCTTTATAATTTAAGTTACAATTCGAATGCGCGGGACCTCTGTATCGACCGGTCAGGTGACAATGGTCGCGTACTCGCACGTCGTCTGGCTCGAACGGTTCTTTACACACGTGACAGTGCGTTGCGCTGTTAAACTTTTCCCACTCGTCTCGCGTGAAATCTGCCATGGGTATATTAGTGGACAATATAGTTTTTACGTCGTGAGCTAAACGTCTTAGCTCCTCGGCGAACCACGCGACGCAATCCTTATCGCGACGAAACCGATACATAGATAACGACTCGTCGTACGAGCAACGCACGTAGTACCCTATGCTAAACACGCGATGATGTTGATATGTGTACCTGGACGTTTCCGGATCCGCTTCCATCTTCTCCAGGGTACACTCCAGGTCGGCGTATACGACAAACGGAACTCGTTCCTTCTTGTTGTGATTTTTAAAGGCCAACCACTTGTCGTTATCGCTCGGTAACTTGATCGCGCAGTCATTCATCTCCTGACAGTCGACGGTGTGGGCAGCCAATTTCTCGTTGGAGCTGAAGTAGTGCAAACATCTGCAAAAAAAATAAACGCAAATATTATAAATTTTTTATACACAAAATATTCTTTATATTATTAAAAGAACTATAAGTACATACCGATCGCAAAAGTATTTCTGACCAAGTTGTCAGTTGAGTTGCGAGCTCACGAGGCGGGATAGGTTCTTGATCCACGCAAAATGTCCCACGTTGTCGTTATGCACGTACAGCAGATTTACGTGTCTGTCCATCTTTCAGTCAGTAACCCGTATTGGCAAGATAGCAAATTTCTTGTTTTTTTTCTCGATGCTGTACACGTTGATGGAGATGTTGTTATAATTTTCAAATTTTTTAATTTGATCCAACGTCATTGGAAACTCAATGTCCGTAAGATCTAGCACCGACGTGTAATGTGGATACGACGATTCCAGATCCGCATTTCTTTGGGATCATTTTATATTCTACTAATGATGCATCGTTTGCTTATCATATCTAATTTCATCTCAGCAGCCGTACATCGGCGCTATTTGCAAAATTTGCAGTTTTGCACGTGTTCGATGAAATCATTGCGAGACACGTACGTTCACGAAAACGCGCCATTGACTTTTGGTGATTTGATCTGTATCAATGCAGCGGCCGTACATCGGCGCTATTTGCAGTTTTGCATGTGTTCGATGAAATCATCGCGAGACATGTCGCGACATGTTCTTGAAAACAATAACGCTCCATTGACTTATGCGAAATTGCAAAATTTGCAGTTTTGCACGTGTTCGATGAAATCATCGCGAGACACGTATGCTCTTGAAAAAAAAATCATATTTGATGCCCGATGAGGTGATCTCATCACGATTATTCTTGACGAAGATATCACATTTAACGTATATGTGGATTGTGGTGGTGGTCACCATGCAGCAGCCGTACATTGGCGCTATTTTTGCAAGATTTGCAGTTTTGGGTATGTATAAATGGTCTATGAGGATTCTAGAGCATAGTCAAGAGTTCGATACGGTTCGAGTACGTCGCAAACAGCCTCCAGATACGATGAACACTCATGGTGCGAACTACTACGTTCCGATTCAAGACGAAACGTGCGAGAAACAGCACAATGAGTAAGTACCGCTAATTTTCATATATATACTTGTGCAAAAAAAAACTTTTATAAACATATAATTGTATTTTTTTAGTTTTAATAAACCCCGCTACACGCCACGTATTTTGGGAAGAAGATTTGCCTTGACATCAACAGCGTATAAATTTTTGGATGTTGGAATTAACGCGGGACCTATGTCCTCTGCGGATATACTTATTGGCGATAACCGAGGCAATCGGATAATTCTGCTACATGCAACGTGGGTGACATTCATCGAAAAACGTGCAGATATACAGTGCATCGTGCAGTCATCGACACCATCATCGCTAACGTTTCGAGATCTGGAGCTTAATTGTTAAAATACGTGACGCAGATATTGTAAAATT
>NW_020224010.1:0-10063 GCF_003070985.1 Temnothorax curvispinosus | reverse complement strand
GTAAACGTAGTAATAGATCATGAAATAATTTTTATCTTTTACAATCGTCTTCACGGTCGTCTAAATATTAAGTTTTAACAAACTCGCAGGTGCGCGTATATGAAACGTATGTCGCATCTGTTAAACTCATATTTCACAATATAATCGCTATAAGTACATACAACTGTGATATCTTGTGTATATTACCGCGCGTGTAACTTCAATAATTGTGTATAACTTACGACAAGAAAAAGAATAAAATAGAGTCTCTCTGCGTATGATTTACGGAACGTTTAGAAAAGTTTTAAGCGCTTACAGGCAGAGGCCAAATACGAATGGCAACAGCATTCTCGCAGTCGCGTGTATTCCGCGCAGTCTCCAGCGTGCACCTTGCATTCCTCTGGTCCCACGCGACAAGTGTGCTCGACGAAGAGAAACACCTCTGAAACAATAGACAAATAAATGACATTCTCGTGACAAGCAGTTTTCTTTTAATAACGTATTCTTTTGATTTTGACATTTCGGCAGCTACCAGCTTCAAGGAATAATATGGCCAATGCATACAATTTCTTATTGTACACAACGAAATAGTTGTCTGTTACTTTTTCTTTGTTTATAATCATATGTATATCACTTATCGCTAGAAACTTTTGAATATCTTTGACAGTTAATAAAATTTAATAAAAACATTGTTATGGTCTTCTAAATGGTCATCAGCCGCATTATTCTTCGATCGAGTCATTACGGGAGTTATTGTAAATAATTGATTAATAGTTCTTAAGTAGTGCAATTGCGGTAGGAAATTGCGAGACGTCACGAAGGCATTTTGTCGTTAAAGCGTAACAAACATAATTGTATCTCGGGAGGGGCACTTGAATGCAAACCTTTCGCGGGGAGCGTCAAATGTAGGCGTTGCGATAATTAACCGGTTTCGTGGGTAGGCGATTAATTTGCATAACGAGATACCGGAGGCTTCCGGCGCGCGCTATCAGTTCCGGAAGAGGATAACACGACGTTGACTTGAGTATTTGTAATCCCGATTTTCCAAAACGTGCACAGGTGTAAAATATAAATCAAGGTCGGTCTTGAGCAATTCGTTTCGAAACAACTGGTGTTTAATCGATCGCGAGCGATTAGGAACGAGCGCAAAACGCATGAGTGATTCACGGACGCGATCGAGAGGCGATTCAAGTTTTAGGTATTCCACGTGCGTAGCTCGCTGCGTGCAGCAATGCAACTTCATGCAACACCTAAAGAATTTTTACGCGCGTTCGGGAATTTTTACGCAACAATAACAAATTCTTAAGTGTCTTAAAGAACGAAAATATGAATAATTCACAAATAATTTCCTCGAAATATCTTTAATTCTGCGATGGTATTTCTATATTCTTTTATTTTTGATATTGAACCTCGTAAAAGTTTTTGGAAAACTTTAAGCATAAAAATGAATAAAGCAATCTAGGCTTCTTGTGTATCTTTACATCAATACAATATAATAAGTTTAAAAACGTAAACAAAAAGCTTTTTGAAAAATGAACAAGTGTGTTTGTAATAACCCCGTCTTTGGTATTACTATATAAAATTAATCATTTTGAATTCGTAAACTTGCCAACAAGACTAGTTAACCTGATTTGAGATGTCGATATTTATTTCTTCTGAGAAGTGTACAAGAGTGCGAAAATTTGCAAACGTGTTAATATTATTATTTAATATTCGTATTAAAAAAAAATCATTGTTGCATGAATAGCGTGATATTATGTCAATTATAAATTCAAATAAAGGTCGCAGGTCGATGGACGATAGTCCTGCGACTTTTGCGAGAAGTTCGGGAAGCGTGTGGAATGCTCAAGCGACTCGCTCGATGACTCGCGCGCGAATGAATCACTCGTTAGATCTTACACACGCGCGTGGAAGACAAGGATAACTCATTACGACGAGCAATGATTTCCTGAACAGGTGACTGCCCTTCCGCTCGACAGAAAGGCATTAATTTCTTCTCGATATATAAAGAAATTATGGTCCCCTCATGTTGATAAATCACTTGGCGATTATAGACAATATTCGGTTTGAAACGACGATCGTTAAAATAACTTACGGTAAATCGTGATTTAAAATGGTTATAATTCAAATTTGACATTCAATAATTTAATTCTGGCACTATTCTTCAATTTTAACCTTTAATCTCTCAGATATCTCTCGTAAGATTTTTTGGATGTGGTAATCGCAATAACTTTGGTTAATAACAGATTCAATTTTATTAAATCAGTTAAATAGCTGAGGAATAATATAAAGAAGTAGATCTCGCTCTAATAAAATATAAAAAATACAGACTTATATATATAAAGTAGTATGATTAAAATCGTTTCTTTATACAAATGTATTCATTTCAATGCATTGGCGCATTTTTTAAATTTAAATGCGACCGCGCGCGCGCGCGCGTATGATACCAAAGGCTTTAAAATTTATAGTATTTATAGTACTGAGTATTTACTGAGTCAGTAACTGACAGCTTAATATTTTTACACCATCTCTCTCGCGTTGTTGAGATTTGAGTTACGCAAATAATTCCTAAGCTCCCGAAACTTTCTGAAGGTAAGTACCTCTGACAATACCCCGAGGGAAATTCTGTAATAATACATAAACATCTCGTCGATCCCACGGTTATTTGAGATATTAACGATTGGAGCTGTAACGGCACGTAGTGGATCGACTAAAAATAATTGCGATTACGTCGCGCGGCTCTCGTTGGCATTGTGCAGATCGCGAAATTGCACCGATCCGCGAGCTCGCTATCATTGCCGTTGCTCTAAATTTCCGTGAAGCGCGCGTTGCACAACGCGCTCGCTCGCCACGGCCGATTGTTCACGCACGAATTCGCCGGCCGGGAATCGTGGTTTTTCAGACTTCTCGCTACGTGAATAAACGAAGGACGAGAGCGGAAAACACAACTTCCGTCGTCGGGAAGGTTAAGCCGATTTCGATCGGCTTGTTATTTGCCGCCGAGATAAATCGCGTGACGCTTCGTTATAGTCCATCGTAAAGCAAGCTACGAAGGTTCACTTGTCTATTTATCTATTTATTCATTATTGATTAATTATTTATTAATTATCTATTTATTAATTATTTATTCATTATTAATCACACCCGCTCGAATACCTACTGTTGAAGCTGCCGTCGCAGCAACAATGATCGTTGATAACGCTGCCATTCGTGCAGTAAGTCATCTCAGGGTAGGTGCAAGGCTTGCATCCCGGAATGGGTCCTGCAAACGATAGATGCGATTAGCGCGAATAATCAAGAGAGAGAGAGAGAGAGAGAGAGAGAAAGAATTAAGTAAGATGAAAAGGCTCAAAAGGAAAAATTGTCAATTAAAAGGAAACCGTCGTATCGTTAATATCTACAATCTTCCTCACTAGACGGGCAAAATGACATGAAACGCCACATTTCTCAGGCATATGAATGAAGCTGAGCGCACGACCGCTTATTAATTAAGAATTATATTTCATTAACCTCGATGCTGGCGACTGCGATTAAAATACATGACAATCGCGTCGAATCCGCATCCATGATTCACGTTAATTAGCGTCTCGAGGCTCCTTGCGTAATCCTTTATGAAATCGTGTCGCGGACATAGCGAGTTGTCTGTCTCTGTGACGATAGAAAAGCACCGTCGCGCTGCATCGACATCGAATACATCGCGAATTGTATGAGTTTCGCCTTCGCGCGAGATCGAAGCCTCGTTAGATCGTGCTAATTCCACGATTGCGATAAGCGACGAGTGTATTCTTCGTATTTATAACATTTGATGAGGATCGTTAATTGAATTATGGAATGAGAACCGCGCATACAATACCCGAGTATTTCAAATTGCCGTTAACGGTACTATATGGTAATCGCCAGCTTATCTCGCTATTTAAATAATAATTGACGGTTAAAATCGTTTTAAATTCACACGTGTGATAAGCAACAGGTGTATCGGCGATCCTCACAAGAATCGCTCGTTTCTCCGAGTCACGATTAAAGGATTGAATTACAGAAATTGGGACTGCACGACCGACAATTCCTAATTCACGCGAATAATGTTAGGGGTAATCATCGACTTCCTCGGTCATTGGAATTACTGTAATGAGAGCCACGTGGTTAGCTGGCTGCACAATTATGCGATGCAAACGACATCGTCAGGTGTCTCAATGTGATGTGAACGTACAACACGCAAAATTATTCGTGCTGACAATAATATATTGAAAAAGAGCGTGAAAAAGCGTGATCCGAATCCGGTAAGGAAAACTGCTACAGAATGCCGAAAAATTAAACTTTTATGTGTTAACAATAACAAAAGTATATACGACTAATACGACACATTTAACTATTCTATTATCACATTTCAGTTTCTAGTAAATAGTGATAATTGAGATCATGAATACATAAAACAGCACGCGTAACTTTTTGTATTATATCGAACGTTACGTAATATAGCAAATTAAAGGAAGGATTTGTTGTCTTTGTTGATGAGTTAGCAATTTATTAAATTATTGACTCATCAAATTTATTTTTCAATTTATCGAGTTTAGTGTATTAAGGTGAATAACAAATTATTTTATAAAATTAATTCAGAGGCAAATTATATTCAACGTAATCTGTTATTAAAAATGTAAATATTAAAAATATAAATTTTTCATGGTACACATATTGAAGGGCATGCAAATTACATAAATGACAACTTAAATTATAAAAAATTTTTAAAAATAAAATAGCGAGCATTGTTATGATTTAAGTACGCAGAGAGTGCACATATTCTGTTATCCGCGAATATTATTCACGCATACCTCTCTGGTCCATGCCGACTAGGGCGCGATTGGCAGAACAAAAATTTCGAAACGTCAATCGTGCGACGCTGGTTAGGTGGATCAAAGCAGCTATTCTTGGCGGTAAGATAAATACATTTCTGTGTACCGTAAGGAAGCTTTATAGACCGGTCGTAGGAGTCAGACAAGAACGTTAATGCGATGCTTTTAGCAACTGAGCTAGATTGGAAAAAAGTCGCACCAAGAATGCTGTTGAGATGTACAGGACATATCGTAACATTTGGAACCTATTTTAGAAATAGATCCTTCGACAAATTCGTTTTCTTCAATTTATCTTAGACAGGAATGTCGAAGCGCATCGACAGTTCTTATACATATAAACAAAGGGGATATATAGATATTTGTGTTAAATTAAAATTGAATAACAATAAATAACAATTAATTTCTTTTTATTTTAAGATAATTTTATTTTAACCAAAGTATTATTCAATTCTTAATTATCGTAAGACTTAATACTTAAACTCTCTTAAAAAGATAAAAAAAATCTTATCTATTCAAATTTTGCTTTAAAAAATGAAATTGTTAAAGAGATATTAGACCGCTATAAAATTCTTGAAATATGGCTTATATGTGAAAGAAATACCATATATCGTACATGAATCTTAATTTTTACGTCCATAAGAAATTATTTATTTCCTTATGCGCTAAACATTCCTTCGATAATTTCTTAATGTGAGATAATACTATATTATATTTTTGTATAAATAGCCTTCTTGATTAATATCGAACAATAATATTGAGGAAAATTCTAAGATAATTCAACTCTGCTTTATTCTTCCACAATTTTATGACGCTCGTAATATTAATGACAACGAAATAAAGCTTACCAGGATATATCTTCAGTTTCTTTGCTTCAGTGAGCGCGTCCTTGCGAAGGACTTCGTGTTCCAGGATGTATTCATCGTCGGGATGATGGTTCACGACTGTGATCGCCTCGAGGTTGCCGATGATCAGGAAGAGCGTCAGGATACTAATCGCACCGATGTCGATCATGCTAGCGTCACCTGATTTCTCATCTTCGATGAGAATCACTTTCTTCTCACTTTCTTCTCAATCACAATAAACGACTTCCGTCTCAACTTTTTCTCGCAGATGAAATAATTTCTGTCGAATTTAAAATGAAAAATAATAAGTAAAATTTAAATCGTGTTTCATTGCGTGGAAAAATTATTTGCCTTACTATTTTCAATTGCAATATAACTTTTCCAATACATCCAAGTTTAAATCAGATGTTTTTTGGTAAAAAATTTACAAAATATTTGCAATTGTTAACCCTCCGTGTGCATACGTGGGTCTGTCATGTTCGACGGTATATTTTTCCTTACCTCAGTATTTTAAAAGTATTTTTAAAAAATCCGAAAAAAATTCACAAAACATCTGTCTACATTGTAATTGACAATATTATAGTCATTTTGATAAGCATCATTTATTTAATATTTTCTAGCAGGTTTGCAAGTTTTACAGTTACGAGCAGATATCATTTCGGCTCGGACACCATAGACCCACGTATGCACACGGAAGGTTAAATATAAATGTTTCTATTAGCAATAACAATATCTTGAAGATCATACCCGCTCGTCGATCTTGAATGGAACAATGCTAAGACAAGATCAACTGCGACCCTGAACTCAACGTGCACGACTCTTATTGTCAGGAATTTCAGCAGGGTATACAATGAAACGACTGTCACAACCGGAAGTATACAGAAGATATGGTATAAAAATAGCTGCAACGACGCCGCACTCATGTGTGATAAGAGATGTAATTAATTTTCGTCCACGAGCTTAAATTTTATTTTGGTCATTTAAACAATTTTGTATTATATTCCAATTTTTATTTTTATTTATTTATTTTTTGTATTATATCCCAATTTTTATTTTTATTTACTTTTATTTTTATTTTATTAAAATTTTTCTGCTCAACTGTGATCGGCGATGCGTCACGTGACATTTGAAAGCGAAAGCGTAAAGCTCGACTTGATCGTGCCTGCCGAGCGGTCGTTTCACGTCAGCTGCATAATTGATCGTTACATCTGTTCTCAGTACGCGGGATCGATATTGTTTTAATATTCAAGAACGCGGAAAGGTACCGGCGTGGCGGCGGCACGAAGATGCCTTTGATATCGATCGCCATGATTCGCCATGTTCTGGGAGAGGGAGGGATGATTCATCCCCCGTTAGTCGCGATTTTATTCGACGCACTCGGGGAGTTCTCCTCCCTTCGACGAACTGGTCGAATTCATTCTTGCAAAATTAACCACAAGACAAATAATTCTCAACGTAAGAACGTAAACGAGTAAGATTCCGTGCGGTTCCACACACAACGCTTAAAAAGCCCGTTCCATCGAATTTAATCGTCCAAACAAACGATTTCGCCGCCGCAAAAGTTTAGTCCTTGCTTGTGTTGTAAATTTGACTTCTCAGAAATTACTTCTTTTAACATTAATATAGTAAAGGAGTGTCGATTTTATATTGACACTCTTTTGACATTGATTCTAGCTCTTTTTCTTTCTTCCTAAAAAACTTTATTGTCTAATTTTTTGTTTATTATAGTTAGGTTTTGTTATCTTTTTATATAATAATAACTTTATTAAACGCATATTACGAATTATATCGAGTTTAAGAAAGTTCATCGAGTTTTAACAAAAGGCGCAAATGGCGAGATAATACAGCTTCTGCACAGTCTAAGCAGAAAGATGAGAAATTTTAAGAACACAAAAAAGAGAATACATTTTCTCATGTGTGACGGAAAATGAGATAAAATGTAGAGAACAATGGCAGATCAAGAAGAAAAAAGGGATAAAAAAGATCGGATATCAGCAAGTAATGAATTGAGATATATCACTGCAGTGAAAGAGAAGGCAGTGCAAAATTTTTTGTTTAGAAGTGTCAAAACAGCTTTTTTCTCTTAATTTATAGATTATATCAAGATTTTAAAAAGCATCTATCGTTAAGAAAATTTAATTACCATAATACAACTTGCAATTAAAAAGTTAGCAGAATAGAAAATGTGAAATAATATACATGCAAATATTCTAAACGTAAAGAAATTTTCAAATATAAGTAAGTATAATAATTCTGATTCTTATATAATTAAAAAATAGGTAAAACTATATAACTAAAACTTACATGTATGTATGGAATAGATTAATATCTTGCAAATAATATCCGTTTTTCTAGTCATTTATACTTTATAAGATACAATAAAAACAAAATTTGATTTTGATAAAAAAAAATCTAATTGACTCTCTCATTCAGTCTACTTTTGCTACTAACGCTGCTCATCAAGTATAAACCGACTCTTATTCTAACGGAACTGCATAGATTGATTTGGCATTCATCTAATCATCAGCTAACGCGAATATTTATTCGCGAATTTATATCTTATATTCATATAAATTTATTCAAATTTTAACTTCTTGTGATCTTATCAACCCCCCTGAAATCATCGCGGAAGGCGTCACAGTATATCAAATGTTAAATATATATAATCCGTGTATCTCAAGGATCTCGGTAAAGCGGCGTAAAGAGACGATAATGCTAGAATTCTGCTCGAGTTGCACGCGTCGTGAGTCACGAGTCTGATGACAGCCGGTCATTAATTAGAGCCAATTAAGGGCGGCCAGCGCGAAACGTGGATGTCTTGCCCTCTGAGACAAGAAGGTGACATCCCGGCGTCTCTTCCTGCCGATGCTATCGTTTACCGCCTTTATTTCGTCGTATACGTAAAACGAAATGCCGGCGGGTGTGTTAAAACGGCGCGAGAGATAATTAAGGGCATTTGACGAAGGACTGGATATGCCTTTGTTCACTTTAAAGAGTTATGACGCTGAGCTAAATGCATGAAGTTCAGGGGACACATGAAAAACAGGAAGCAACAAGTTTTAAAGTGTTTCGATATTTCAGTGATTAAAAACAGTGAGCTATAACACATGCATCCGCTAGAAATAATCTATATTGTACAGTAAAAAGTAAAGATTTTTACCGAATAAGTAACATTTACTTCGCCAGTCAATAATTAACACAATTAAGAATTAAATCGACTATACTGGCAATGGTTATAATCGTGGCAACGATTATGATCATCGTGACAAATCGTCACCGCGTTTCGACTAAGGATTCTGGTCTTTCTAAAATTGATGTAATTTTAGATGCTTATAATATAAGCATCTTAATTAAATAATTAAATTTATTGCGATAAATATTACCATATGCCTCAGTGGTCAAATTGGTACGACACCCGTCACGGAATAAGGGAGGTTCCAGGTTCGAACCCTGGCTGAGATATTATAATATTTTACGCAATAAATTTCATTATTTAATTAAGATGCTTATATTATAAGCATCTAAAATTACATCAATTTTAGAAAGACCAGAATCCTTGGTCAAAACACGGTTGACGATTTGTTACGACGATTATAATCATTGCCAGTATAGTCAATTAAATTCTTAATTGTTTTAAAGATTTTTACACAATAAATTACTTTCGACGTCCTGTAATAATGAAAGATTTGTTTATTTTAATAGAATGTATCAATAACTAAAAATAAAAATAACTATACAAGCATAGTTACCTAAAACAGAATACAATAAATAAAAAAATTACGAATACTCTAAAAATGATTTAAATCTGATAATTAATATGTAAACTCTTTACTGTATTTTATTTTAAAATTTTTGCATTGTTAGATAATAAAAAAAATATTTCAAAATTATAATTCTATTAAAATATAATATTCTTTATTTTCAAATGCTTGAATTAAAAATTAACAGTAAAACGTTCTTAAAAATAATCAAAACATTTGTCATTGTTTTTGATAAATGTTTCGTCGCGTTATTAACTTAATTCACAATCGTTTCTTCTCTAGAATTTGTTTACATAACGAAAAATGATAAATTTGATTTGGAACCACGTGATTCGAATTCCTATCATATCACACGATACGTCAAAACAGCATTATCGTCTTGTTTTTCTGCGAAGTTGCATACGCAACTTGATAAGATTTACTCTCTCATAAACATATAAGCGATAAATTGTAGTAAAAAAGTAAACTTTGTAAATTCTTACCAGCATTTCACCGTATGTGGTTTCCGGTAATAAAAAAATGCCACTTCTGCCTAGAGTATTTCTCCAAAACATCACTTTTCGAAGGCGTTTCAAAAAATCTACACGCGCGATCGATTAATTATTTCAAATAACATTAAAGAACAAAATAAAGA
>NW_020224009.1:0-4457 GCF_003070985.1 Temnothorax curvispinosus | reverse complement strand
CTCAAATAAACCAAAGTACGCTTTTAAATCTGCATTCGGTTCAATAACTTCTTGCATTTCATTTTTTGCAAAATCTTCTAGTTCACTTATCATTGATTTAGTGATTTTTTTGCAAGATATTGGATTATCTACATTGTTAAAATGCATAATGTTTTTGATGTAGTTAGAAATAAAAACTCCATGTGTTGTTTCCAGAATATCCCAAAAGTTTTCAATAAAATTATTCTGACGAGCCATTTTGCAATCAATTTTCTTAAACTGAAGTAACCCAGTAAAATTTCGATTCATGTAATGTAATGTTATGACAATGTGTCTTTTGAAAACAGGCAAAAGGAAGCTTTAGGTAATATATTACATTTTTTGTCTCTATATATTAATCACTAATCAAGCCACTAATAATACTTTTCGCTAACCTTACAACTTCCAACTAGATTGTCTCTGTCATATTATCCCTGTAATGCAAAAAAAAACAATTAATTATTTTAAAAATTATTTCTTTATAAAAAAAATTTATTGTAATTTAATAAAAACCATTTTGTTTTTAATACAACGTATAAATATTTATAAATTAAAATTGTGGTATTTATTTATTACGAACTAAAGAAAATTGGATGGACATGTGTGTAAATTAGGTAGACCTTCGTATTGAAATAAAAAATAATAAATTATCCCGACACTAATTTTTTACTTATCAATATCATAACAACTATTTAATTAAATTGAAATGTATTATAATATATATTTTTAAACAAAAGTATTTAAAAATTGTGAATGCTTTATTGATTTTGTATTATTTAACTCTCCATTACTCGTAGAGTGAGCGAAGCGTTTACATGCTATAGTAAGTATACTTACGACTCTCCATAAGTTATAAAACAATACAGCAAAAATCTTATTTTGCAATAAAAGGGCATTCACGTTTCGCCAATAGACATTGGAAATATTTGCTTACATACAAAAATCTGTCTTTTAAATGCCAGCCGATTGCTGAATTTTTTAGATCGTATAACTTATTGTTAGACACTTGGTTAGACATCTCATTTACGTGTGGCTAAAAAAGTAGAGATGACAACAAGGATGACAACTATTTTCCTGTAATTGCACAAATACTCTTAAATGAACAAGTTTTAATATTGATTAAATAGTAGTACATTTTTTAAAGTAAACAATTACCTTGATTTTTACTGAAATGAGAACCTACCAATTACACACTGCGCAGTGCGTAATATTATTCAATTATTATTGAATTTCTCACTATTTTCATGGAACTATGACGAGTATACAATTCTACCTGCAAAAAATAACAGTTGTTATTTATCCCTCATCATCATTTTTGTGGAACATATTCATCAAATTGTGAACGTAAATATTTTGAAAATAACTTGAATAAAATAAATTAAATAAATTGAGAAAAGTAATAAATTTTTATTTTAATGCCTGGAATTATAATAATTCGTAAATTAAACTCAAACATCTTAAAATATAAACTTTTATTAAATCATTATTTAAATATCTACATATTTAGAAATAAAATTTTGCTGATATTTATTTTTTGTTTGCTTCAAACAAGAGTCAGAAGTTATGTGAACCACGGAGACAATGCAAGGAGATTTAGGTTTTTAATCACTCGCGTAGCTACGGAGTTACGCATCATCCCGAGACAATGTTTGCTTATTAATGAGGTTATGCACCTCGTATTGAAATAAAAAAAATACAATTACTTATCTTCAATGAATTCCGTGTTTACACTTAGTTTTTCTAGGTTTTCACTAATAGCATATGCTTGAATGTAGAAAACTTACGCACTGTAAAGTTTTATAGATACATATCTTGAGACACAGAATCGACATAAAACAAGGCTGATGTTATTCCTCTGTCATGGTTGGTTATTCCACATAGCATGGAATACCACGTGGAAATGCATATTTTTCTGCGCAGGTCAAGGCGCCAATTCAACTTCTGTTTATCTAATCAATAATTACTACACTTTTTTTATACTTCTCCCGGGAAAAAAAGCATATGTATAATCATATATAATTATATATAAATGATCATATATAATTATATATGAAAATTGGCACGATATAATTTTATCTGATTATATATAAAAATATATAATTCTACAAATTTTTATATAATTTTATATAAATATATATAACTTTACATTAAGGTTTACTTTCAAAGGATTATATATTATTATATAAAATATATATTATATATTATTATATAAAATTATATATAATTTTGTGTAATATATATATATATATATATATAATATATAATGAATAATTGTACTTTGCGCCTCTTCCTCGTGATCAAGATGTAGTATCTCGGTAAGATGCCGCCACAGCGGGTGAGGTTCTCTGTTGCAAGAGGTTAGTAAATTAATATTCGGCTTTAGATTAATAGGTTCCGAAACTAGCATCGAATAAAAAAGCGGGAACCAGGGTTGTGCAGGCCATTCTGGAACGACCACAATGCCTACTGCCTTGTCATCCCTGATTTTTCGGAGAACCCTAAGGATAATCGCGAATGGCGGAAACGCATAAAAGTAAAAATCTGTCCACAATTTCGTGAACGCGTCTACCGATAATGAGTTGGGATCTTTGAACCACGAAAAGTAATTTTTACACTTGGTGTTGACCCGACTGGCGAACAGGTCAATCTGTGGTTTCCCCAGTGTCGTACTGATTTTTTCGAATGCTTCATTCGCTAGCTCGTACTCTGTTTCCGGTTCTATCTTTCTTGACTCCGCGTCAGCTATAAAGTTATCTTTAGAACTTATATACGACGCGAACAGAATAATGTCCCGAGCTTCACACCATCCCCAGATTTCCTGGGTTATCCGATTTAGTCTTACATTTTGAACACCTCCCATCCTATTGATGTAGGAGATGGCGGTGGTATTGTCTATTCGAAGTAAGATGTCTGTGCTTCGCAAGTGTTTCGCAAAACATTTTAAGCCGAAAAACGCCGCTTTTAATTCGAGAAAATTGATATGTTTCGATCGTTCTGACGCATCCCATGAACCGTGTGCTGTTTCATTCCCGCAAGCTGCTCCCCAACCCGTCAGAGATGCATCTGAATAGATTTCTAACTGAAAGTTTAAGGCATTTATCGAGTTGCATGTTTTTTGTATATTGCGTTTCCACCAAAGCAAGTCTGTCTTAACGTTATTGCTCAGGGTCATGCTTGCATCATAATTGCCGTTGTTTTCCTCGAGCGCTAAGAATTTTTCTCTCTCCAGAGACTTAATGTGAGCATATCCGAATTTTACTGCTGGGCAACACGAGACGATTGAACCTACCATTTGAGCAAACTCCCTAATCTTATATTTTCGATTCACAATGAATTTTGACATTGTTTCTAAAGCTCTTAGTTTTTTCTCCTTTGGAAGTTCAATCGTCATCTGATTAGAGTCGAATACAAATCCTAGGTATTTGCATCTCTGAACGGGGGAGAGCTGGCTTTTTTCCTCGTTGATTATAAATCCTAAGTTCTCTAAAGCTATCCGTGTTTGTAAAACATTCGATACACATTCATCATGTGATTTTCCAAACAACAGAAAGTCATCCAGATATACCACCGAGAGGAGACCCTTTCGCCTGAGATCGGAGATTATCGGCTTCACAATTTTGGTGAAGACATAAGGGGCGGTAGAGAGGCCAAAGGGTAGGCAAGAAAACTGAAAGAGCTTTCCTTCAAACTCGAATCTTAGATATTTTCTATCCGACTCTGCGATCGGTATGAGATAGTACGCATCTCTTAAGTCAATTGAGGCCATAAACCAACCCTTGTTTATTAATCTAACCACTGTTTTGTGGTCTTCTAATTTAAAATGTTTAGTCTTTATGAATTCGTTTAACTGTTTTAAATTTAAAATCAGTCTATACGAGCCATTGGACTTTTTCCGTAAGAAAATGCTTGAAATGAACTGTTTTTGAGTCGGTTCGCATGGTTCTATGGCCCCTTTTTGTAATAGCTCTGCAATTTTTAACGAAATCTGAGTTTTCTCCTCCCGTGACCAATGGGCCTCTCTCGGTGGTTTTATTTGGATAGGCTTGCACACAAAAGGTATTCTATACCCTTCTACCCATGACAAAATAGATTTGTTATTGGTTAACGCTTTTTACCGTGGCAAAAACTGTCGTAGCCTGCCGGCTGGTTTACCTACTGGAGTTAATCGCGTCTTCTTGTGTGTTCTCTCCTGTGTGGAGCCCTGTAGTGCTGAGAAGCCGGTTTCAAAGCCCTGTTGGACAGTGGATATCGACGCCCGCCCCTCGTCGCTGGCTGCCTCTTGTAGCGCGACTGTCGGGACGGGGCTTTCGCGTTTTTTGACGATGTCGTCCCTTGCGATTTTTGAGGTCGTTTCAAGTCTTTGGATGAAGTTTCGATCAACTTCGCTGCCTTTACGCTTTCGGATAATTCCTTGCCGAAAAGCCATTCGTCGATAACTG
>NW_020224008.1:10806-20095 GCF_003070985.1 Temnothorax curvispinosus | reverse complement strand
ATGTAACCAAGATATCAGCTGTCTTATATATAATCAAGGCACTTGGTCGAGGCGACCATTTTTTTGGTTATCTCAACCAAGTCTTTTTTTCTGTGCGCTATACGTGTGTGTGTTCGCCCATGCGCTCGATTCTTTGGCGCTGCTTTTTTTTTACTCCCGTCGCATTTTTCCCTAAATTATGTTTTTGTTTTTTATTTAATAAAAAATTTTAGTATTTTATTAAATTTCGAAGTCTAGCAAGCGCCAAGTTTTATTACAAGAAAAATTTATTTATTTTATTTTAATTAAATATTATTATTTTGTACTGTTACCTCTTTAATTCCTTGTGATTAAAATGATTCTTTGTAATATTATAATTTTGTTAAAGAGAATTAAAGCTACTACCACTTGGATTGGAATAGGAAGACCCTTGAATGAAAACACAAAGATATGTACCACTTAAGTTTTATTCTGTACTGTTACCTTTTTAATTCTTTATGATTAATGTTCTTATTCTTACACATTTCTTGCCGTTTTAAATCACGTCATTTACAATACGGTTGAACGTATTAACTTTTAATTTAATACGATTAAACGTGTTAATTTAACACGCAACAAAACATGTAAAACAAGCTTCAGTCAAATGTGTCATTTTTAGACGTTTATGCATGTGGAAATAACACACTTAGATTTACAGTGTATCTGAGACCGGGGCGAAGTCGGCCCTTTTTTTTCGGTGCCGATTTTTAACAACAAAATAAATTATTTTAGTGAAATATTGTAAAGAGTGAACCTTTGGCTACAAAATTTATATAGGCATTTTTGGTCTACGTCGTTTTGTTCAACCGGTATAGAGTAAAAACGACAAAGGTGCAAAAATGTCAAAATTCTCGGAGCGGAGTCTTATCTTTATTCTCGGACTGGATTTTAAATAAAGATACATAATTTTGATTATAAAAAATAATAGAATATACTTTACTCATTGTTTTTTAGTAGAAAAATGGAAAGCGGAAAATAATTTCAAGAAAATCAATTTTCTTTTTCGCTAACAGCATGTAAAAACAGAGTCTGACGAGCGCACGCACTCGTTGTGTGCCCACTCGGCATGTTATGTTGCTGTAATATTGAAATATTCGGAAATAGTACAGAAATATTTCGTTAACATTTCATTTGTAACTATGCATCTGAAATATTTCAGAAATGTACCTGCATCATGTTTTTTATAATATTGCATTAACAATATTTCTGAAATCTTTTAGAAAGTTGTTTACAATATTTGTAAGTGTCTGTAATATTGCAAAAAAATGTAGCAGATGCAATATTTCAGAAACATTTCTGAAACATTATAAAAGTAATATTACGTTTGCATTGCACAAATAATATTTCTGTAACATATCAAACGCAACATTGCATTTAAAATATTTCTGAAAAATTTCTGAAGGATTGCGTAGGTAATGAAAAATTGAATTGCAGGCAGTAAATTTCTACAATATTGCAGAAGAAATATTGCAGATGTAATGGTTTAGAAACATTTCTGATACATGATAAAACTATTATTTACATTTAAATTGCACGCGTTATATTTTTGAATGTTTCACATACAACATTGCATTTGTAATATTTCCGAAAAGTTGCTGACAGAATTTAGAACTTATAAAAAATTAATTTTTTATTATATAATTATTACATTTTATTGCATTTTTTCTCTTTTATAATATTAAGAATTTTCTGATATTCCAAATTTTGTCATATGGCATTTTTAATATAAAATATAAAATACTTAATAATATTTAATATAAATTAATATTCGACGTTGACTGGCAAAAAAGATTTATTCGTATATCTGTATTGTTAATATTGTTATGCGATAGCTTTATGGTCACCAAAATAAGCAAGTATAAGAAAGAAAGAAGTGTCAGAGTCAGAGGATCACCACTACCCTGTTCGATCATCGATGTCAAGCAACAAGGCGCGCGTGTATACTACTTGGATGGGTGACCGGTTGAGAGAGCAGATTTCTTTGGACAAATGCGCGGCGGCTATACGCACATGGCTTAACCCCTTCGTTGGCATTGACGCAAAAGTGCGTCAAATTTTTCCGTGCCCTGTGTGGCATTGACGCAAAAGTGCGTCAACCTTTTTTTCCTATAACTTGCTTCGATTTGGCATCCAAGTCTTACACGGGGGTTTTTGGGGTCGCTGATTATGAATCTGAATTCAAAATTTGCAAATTCAAAATGGCGGATCCAAAATGGCGGATAAAAATGCAAAAAATTACTTAATTGGGATGAATTTTGCCATTTTAAATTTTCGAATTTTAAGTTCAGATTCGTAATCAGGGGCCCTCAAAAACCCCAGGGTACAAATTTTCAGGATAAAAAATTTTCCTGCCATTTTTGGCACTTTTTGTCGAATTCTCTCTGCCAACGAAGGGGTTAATATATTTTTTTGTTCCGGTAACAAAATATTTCATTTTTCACATATCAACAAATAGTTTTTACGTCAGTAACAAAATTTTTTTGCTAATACAAAACATTTTTCTCAGTGTAAAATGTATTTGAAATATCTCTGAAGTGTTTCTGCAATATTTCATAGATATATTTCAGAAATATTTCAGTAATATTACCGAAATATTGCCGAAATCTTTCAGCAAAGTTGCATTTGAAATAATTGTGCCGATTGAAACATTGCAGAAATGTTGCAGAAACGGTCGTGAAATATTTCTGAAATATTGATGAAAGGTGTAATATTTCAAATGGAATTTTGCAGAAATGTTTCTGAAATATTACATGCCGAGTGGGTGCCTTTATGCCTGCACGAAATGCACTGTTTTTTATCGGCTCTGTTTTTTATTATCTTCGAGTATACGCAGCACATATTATTTAGCTTTCTTGACTTCGTTTTGGCTTGGAAACGACTTCGCCCCGAACACAAGTTTTAGGTTTGATCGCTTATAAAATAATAAAAATCAATGAAAATAAAAAAAAACTGCACTGGATTCGTATTCAGCATGCATTACTCTTTAGAATCACTTACCTGAGATTCGGAGAGACAATAATACTTAAGATATTACAAACTTTTGATGCGGAAGAAATTTTACTTTCGACCTGCGAAAACACGTTTGCTTCGATAAGAATCACAACATGGCATGTAACCTCACTAAACTCCGTTGGTCACGTGGGACCCATAAGCCGCGTTTACAGTATTAATGGCGAGCTCACACAACATACAGATTTCGAGATAAATGCAAAAACGACTCCGCCCCGCTCTCCCCTATGTATTGATATTCTGGAAAAGATGTTTATTAATGTTTATACTTCTCTTACAATTTAACTTTTATAGTATTTTTTTAATCAATTATATATAATAAGGATTCTTAGTTGTCGTATGTTTCTAATAGTATTGTCAAGAAACGTTTCGTGGAAACTACTTCGTAGAAAAAACATTAAACACAGACGCTTATATATTATGTAAAATTATTCGTTTTTATTTATATTTAAATTTCTCATGAAGAAAATATTTCAAAGGAAGGTACGATATATCATGAAGTAAGAGTAAGAAGAGCTAGGTGTCTACCTAAATTGAAAGTGCATGGTCACAAAAAATGTTCCGTGTATGGCCAGGTTTGCCGAATGGATTTCGTCGCCATCTTGAATCTTTGTATGTGTCACGTTCGTGTTGTTGGGTTAGTATTAGTAAGTGTGTAGTGTTTAGGTGATAAATAATTTTGATACTACATTTTAAAGTGATAAGTGATATAAAGGATTTGGACCGATTCCACGGGTACCCGTATTGATGCGAATAAATATATCTGTATTAATGCGAGTACCCGTACCCAGATAGCAACGTGTTCACATTGTTGCTGGCATGTTACCGACAACATAGTATATGTATTGCTATCAGAATTGTGGCAATAACTGAGTCCGCATTTGTCGGCAAATTGACGTTTTCACAATATAACAATTTGGTATAGCAACTTGCCAGCAACTTGTTGGCAACTTACGCTGCGGTCTAAAATCATCTGATTCAAAATTCGAGCTGTTCCTTTCATGTTGCTGTAATAATTCATAGGATCACACAATGCTCTCATATTGCTAGCAACGCAAAGTAAATTTGATGCTGTTCTCTTGCCGACAAATTGCTGGCAATACATATATCCAATGTTGCCTGTGTGTTGCTTCAAACATCAAATTACTCAAAATTAATTGAAGCAAATGTACGGCAAGTTGCCAGCATCATAAGCAATCACAGGCTTGCGCGATTTTGCCCAGACACGCTTTGCTATCTAAGTATTGACGCGGATACCCGTATATTAACGGGGATACCAAAATTATCCGGGCACCCGTGAAACCGGTCCAGATCTTTTATACTCACTTTAAAATGTATTATTAAAATTATTTATCGCACAACACTACACACTTACTAATACTAACCCAATTGAACGTAACACGAACGTGACACAATGGTCCAAGTTATTGGCATTTGGCAAACCTGGTTACATACGAAACATTTTTCGTGACCATTTTTTCCGCTCTACACTATAGGAGATACCTCTCCTTACTCTTACTTCATGGATAAATGTTTGTTTCTAAAAGAGTAAAAAATGTTTAAATGCCATAAATATTATAATGTAGGTATACATATATAATAAGCATACAGTAAAACGTTACTATTCTTTAAGTATAATGAATAATTATATGTTAAACATACATCTCTGTATACATCACTTATTATTTATAATTTTTAATGTTAAAATGCAGTTTAATCCAAGAAACGTTGTACTACTGCTGTTTAGTGCCGCAACTTTTAATCTGCCACAACTCCTTTGACAAATAAAGAAACAGTAAAAGATAAAACAGAAAATATGCTACAATAAATGTATGAGAACGAAATAGAAGAAGATTCTCTTAATTTTCAAAATTCTTTTTATGTACCAAAAACAGAATTAGTAAAAAGAAGAAAAAAAAAATGAAGAAGAAGAAGCATCATATTATATGAAGGAAATAACATGTGTAAATGATGAAATCTTAATTGAGTATAAAAGAAGTGCTGTTGAGTTTTGGAAATCTGCTGATTCAATTAAAAAAAAATTTCTTGAGACCGTGAAATATAGATTTCGGAAAATTACGTTGCTACGCTAATTACGAAGATGGGAAGAACAAATGAGGTAAAACTAGATTGCAGAAGCTGAAGGAAATTTTATCATATACATTAGATAAATTCAAAAAGAAGGTGTTGTGAAAAGAATAATTATTTATGGCATTGATATTGTGCAATGAGACCTTAAAGCACAGCAGGAGATTAATGCATCAGGATTTACAGCATCATCAAATCAATAATATTGATAAAAAAATTTAAGAATGCACATAATATTGTTTCCTGTAAAGTCACAAAATTTATTACAAAAAAGACTATAAAATTAAAAGAATTTCTGGAAGCAGAAAGCAGTAGGTCTATTGAAAATGTTAAATATTATATAACGCGTTATATTTTATTGTTTCGAAGTACTTTTCAAGGTTTTGGGAAATTTTTCTATTTCTTATAGTTTTGGAAATATTCGGCCCGAAAGAGAAAAACCAATTTTTTTCGAAGGGGTGTTTTACCCTTTAAACACGCGTATGGGCACGTATAAAACAATACGTGTCCCTTATTTTTGTTTACAAAACAACACATTAAGAGCTCATCAAAATTGGACGTGAACACTTCCGTAGATTTCCTTGTGAATATCAACAATGTGTGCAACTTATATCTTCTTTTCTAAAATATAATATCCCTATATATATATATATATATATATTTATATATATATATAATATTATATCTACATGTAATAAAATCAGCTTGCTCTACTTAGCATACAATTACACGCAAATTAATTTAATATTGTCAATAATTATTATATTTGTTTTATCTTTTTTCTTTATTTTATTTTCTCTTTTTTTGCATTGTATTTTATATTCTCGATATTATCTGCTGGTACATATATATATTTATATACATAAAATACATAAACATTAATGATAAGTATACTTAAAGTATACTTAAAGTATGCTTAAACTTTTTATTTATAAATAAATAAATACATACATACATACATAAAACATGTATAGATGTTTCTTAAATTCTTATGAATAACATCCTTGTTAAATTATATTTACTTCAGTATAGTCGGAGGTTCTTATAGACGTACACAAACTGGAATCGTCATTCACTCTTTATTACACAACAAAATTAAATGAGACTCTTACTCTGAGATTACATGACTCGACCCTTCCATATACGGAGAAGGTGGACGCGCGCTTTCAACAACGGAAACGAACATGAGAACGGAAACGCTACGCTAGCGCCTCGAATATCGCGACATCTTTACATTTATATACGTGGGCACCATATAGGCTAACTGTAGCTCGGACTGCAGTTGGCGCCAAACTCAAATTATAATAGTTGAACAATTATTTTCTACAATCCTCTTTGTTGGAAGCATTACGTAAATTGCAACGACAATTAATATTTTCTAGATGCTAATCGCGCCACTTTTACATTTCAGATTGCAGTGAATGGAGAGCACTTCTGTTCCTTTTACTATAAATTGCCCCTCGAAGATATAACAGCTCTCGAAGTTAATGGGACTATCGAAGACATCAGGATTCGTCAACTTAATCTATTTGTATATCCAGATCCTAATATCTGCCGACCATCGCGAACATTGATCCTGACAACTGAAGAACCGCTTGTGGATTTTTTAGTAAAATCTACCTATTACTCATGTAAAAGTCGTAAGACTAATATACATATACGTATAACTGTATACATATACAGGATGTTTGACTGATGTATGTCATTAAAAAAATCACATATTTTACATAAAGAACTGAGTCAAAAAGTCTCTTATAGTTTTTGGATATCTTTAATATTAAGCGAGATATTGCAACTTGAAATTTGAATAATTTCTCAAATCAAATACCTATAAATGAGGTGTATATCTGCATATTCCGTAAATAAGAAAGACATTGCCTCAAAATCTCAAGATTGAATACTTGTGTATAATTTTGAAGCCAAAAGAACACTGCTTAAAATGTGTTAATAAACTGTGATACCCCAGGTAACAGGTCTAAAGATGTTTTAATGACGTTTTATTAACGTTAGAGACATCATTAAGGAGTTATTAATACGTCACTCTGCTACCTGGGATAGAGAATAAATTTTGTTATACGTTTAGATTTTTTTAAATAAAGCAAACTACACAAATACGCACGCATAGGGTAAGTAAGGCAATCTGTGATCCCGTTTTTAACCAAACTACCGAGCGCGTGGCGCGTAAATCATAGCGCTTGATTTGAAAAACTACTCAAACTTTAACTTGAAATATTCGCTTAATATTAAAGATATCCAAAAACTGTAAAGGACTTTTCGACTCAGTGTTTTATGTAAAATATGCGATTTTTTTATGACATACATCAATCGATCATCCTGTATATAAAGGATATCCGACAAGTCACTGATCAACCAAAAGGTGAAGATAGATTGGATACAACTCAAACGAAAAGTCATGTACACTGAGAGAAAAATTTTTGGTATTTGCGACTTTAATTGCAATAGTAAAATAATTTTACAGTAGGGGTTACTATTTTATAGCTATTATTGCTATAGTATTAGTAAATATAACCTTACAATAGTTGCAGTTATCACAGTTGCACTATAATTTTTAGTTGTCCTTACTGGGGACAGTTATACCCATACAGCACAGAATATTTTTAAAATATTTTTAAAACATTTATTAGGAAGATTAAAATAATTCACAAAAATATTTTTAGAATGTTTTTATGTCTGCCAGATTATGCCAGAAAAATGTTTTTAAAAATAGTTTTAAAAAATTACAAATAAATATATTTAATAATATTTGTAAAATTTTTTAGAAATATTGCTCCCAAAAATTAAATAGTTTTTCCCCTCCCAAAAAACCCTCCCCCCAAAAAACTAAATTCACGTTTGAAAGATTTTTTTAAGATTTTAAAATATACATCTTAACATCTAAAGCCTGTTTCCCACGATGAAAGTTGACATAGTCAATTGGCTGCTTACAGCAACTAGCAAAGATATGTCTTAAGCCGGCTTTAGACAATGCGTTCACTTGCCAAATATTCGCCAAATGTAAACAAATGCAGCATTGTGTGAACGATACGACGCTTGTTAATGCGATGATATAGGTAGGTTTGTCCCAATAACAAATGTTTGACGAGCGTGAATAAATTCCGCATCGTGTGGATGTTACATACCGACAAATTCGGAAGGATGTGTTCACTTGTCAAATAATCGTCAAAGTCAAAGCTATACATAAGGCACATTGTTTGGACCATGCAACGAATATATTTTAATCGCTGTATGATGGTCCGCTCAGAGGGCGGTAAATATAAGCATACAGCAAAGCAGACGAATCTCACCTGCCGCCAGATTCGGGACAAATCATGGCGTTTTCTCCCTTTACTTCTCCTGCTGAAAATGACTGATTGAATCCCGCATATTAAATGTGGTGAAATTGAATCGGAATGAATGCGTTTTCAATCCGGTTAATCGGATGCCCGATTGGAAGTGAATCGGTTTTAATAACAATCGGAATCGTTTTTAATTTGGCATTTCCGGATCGATCTGAATCCGCCGTTATCGGTTTCAATCGTATTAATGCCAATCCGTTTTAATCGGGTGAATAAAGTGACCACATGAATTGTATTGAATCCGCATCAATCGTGAAATTTTAATTCAACACCGGAATCGGATTTAATGCGATATTTCCGGATTTATCTGAATCCGACTCAATCAGTTTCAATCGTATCTGCGCTTAATCCATTTCAATCGGGTAATGAAAGTAGGGTTTCCAGTCAAAATGTCTCTCCTAAATGATTTCATACAAAAAAGTCTCGGGAAAAATATCTCAGTCCAAAATGTCTCAGTCCAAAAATATCTCAGTACAAAATATCTCAGTCCAAAAATATCTCAATCCAAAATGTCTCAGTCCAAAAATATCTCAGTCCAAAAATGTCTCAGTCCAAAATGTCTCAGTCCAAAAATATCTCTGACAATAACTTAACTTCGAAGGTACATCATACAATTAATATTACACAATATCATTATAATCAATTACATCTTACAAATTTTTATTACAAAATATCATTATAAAAAATTAATATTACATTTAATTAGTATTAGGATAGTTGTAAACCCATGTGACAACTCGTCTCGCGTGGAAAGTGTATGCGTGGAGGCAGTAGGTTCCGCCCCCCTGCGGGGGGCTCCACTATTATTAAACTAGACA
>NW_020224008.1:8358-10796 GCF_003070985.1 Temnothorax curvispinosus | reverse complement strand
TAGGTTCCGCCCCCCTGCGGGGGGCTCCACTATTATTAAACTAGACACATAGTGTGCTTTCAAAGTACATGCGTGGACTTTCCACGCGTGGAGACAAAATTAATATTACATTAAATTAGTATCACATTTCATGAACAGCCATGGTTACACGACTAAATATCTTGTACATAATATCCCGCGACAAAATATCCCGGTCTTATTATCCCTGCGACAAAACATTCCGCGACAATATATCCTATGACAAAATATCCCCTGGCAAAATATCCCATAACAAAATATCCTCTGGCAAAATATTTCATGACAAAATATCCCAATTCACACGAAACGAGGTGCCACATTTTAAAACTTTCCACGCGTGGAAAGTGTATGCGTGGAGGCAGTGGATTCGGCCCCCCTGCGGGGGGCTCTACTATTATTTAACTAGACACATAGTGTGCGTTTAAAGTACATGCGTGGACTTTCCACGCATCCCAAGCATCAGTATTTTCACGATGCACACCATAAATAAAACCATGAAGCACTAATTGTCGCTTCCCCTTCTGATTACTTACAAATTTCAAAGACATCGCACAATCCTAACAGATGTAACTGACTGACAACCGTATCGCAAGTAACATCCAGACATATATTCACCAGTACACGTTCCTTATTATCGTTTATAACCAAATGTCGGGATAGGGATATCGAGGCGTTCGGCGCTCTACCTCAGGTACGGCGCACACAATACAATCCACGCACAGTTCATGAGCACAAATCATTATGTGTTACTTTGTTGCGTTATTTGTGTATTTATATTTGTACTTTAATGATTAATGTGTATCTATGTATGTAACCGTTATTTCTGCATCCTTGGGATATTTTGTCAGGAGATATTTTGCCATGGGATATTTTGCCAGGGGACATTTTGTCATGGGATATATTGTCGCGGGATGTTTTATCGCAGGGATAATAAAACCGGGATATTTTGTCGCGGGATATTATGTCCGGGATATTTAGTCGTGACACCAACAGCCATACATTGATAATAAATTATTCTAATCAACTGAATATACAAATAATAACAATAATATAATAAATCACAAACAATTAAGCCAACACTAGAAACATGTACCCGCATCATTTAAATTTAAATCGACGATTCAGAACGTTAATGAATCCAGCAGACGTTTCATCCTACCAATATTATTTTACTTGAGATATTTTTGTTCGATACATTATTGCCTGAGATATTTTTGGACTGAGATATTTTTGAACTGAGACATTTTGGACTGAGATATTTTTGGACTGAGACATTTTGGACTGAGATATTTTTGGACTGAGACATTTTGGACTAAGATATTATAGACGAGATATTTTTGCTGAGATGTTTTGGGCTGAGATAAAATGAGGGGTCACCTTAGCTATCTGAATCGGATTAAATCCGCTTTAATCATTAAAATTGTATATAATTTTTACGTAGTAGAGTTTTTACTACAGGATTTCCTTTTGGTAAAGTCATGAGTTCTACATTTGCAAAACTGTAAAATGTTTTCATTTAAATAAATACTGCACATTGTAATAAATTTGTAGTACAAAGAATGGAATTATAATATAGCCCAGTAAAATGAAAATGGCAAAACGGATTGAAAAGCCAATTTTTTGAGGGTGAGTGGAAGGTCATAGGAGATGCCCAAATTTACACAGTTCGAACAAAATTTCCTTGTGCGTCGGCGGCCATCTTGAAAATAGGGGTAAATATTCAAAGTTTGAATATCTCGGTTTTTATTGGTCGAATTTTTTTCTTTTTTTTTTAGTTTTGTAGGGAAAAATATTTGCTACAACTTTTGTTTAAAAAATTTTTAATAGCTGTCAAGGAAAAAAATTACAACCAAAAAAGTGCCGTCAATTAGGGGTTGAACATTTTTATTGACACTTATATCGCCCCCTGTTAGTTTGATAAAATAAATGTTCAAATAAAACTTGTAGAGGACTCATTTCTCTACAATTTTCGTATATTTTTTTTGCGGTGACTCAAAAAACACCAGAGATAGAGAGCGCCAAAGTTAAGTGTGTCTAGTAAATGCTTTTTTTCGTGGAAAAAGTTCGCGGTTTTATTGTGAATTGTCGTACATTATAAAGCTCTTTTCCGCGAACTGTACAGTGTGTTATTGCGTGTGTGTGTTGTTTGTGTGTGTTATTGTGACCTGTGTGAAGTTAGCCCCCCCAAAGTTAAAAAATCCAAATTTTTTTGGCAAACGTTTGCCCATCGTTTGACCACGAATGCCCCGTTGGAATTTTTGTTTGCCTCTATTTAGTTCAAAAGTTATGGGAAAATCAATTTAACAATTAATAGATTTTATTAGTTTATCCTGATTATCCTGACTATAATATTAAATTGTAGATGTTATGCATACACACACACACACACACACACACACACACACACACACACACACACA
>NW_020224008.1:0-8348 GCF_003070985.1 Temnothorax curvispinosus | reverse complement strand
CACACACACACACACACACACACACACACACACACACACACACACACGGAGGGGTGCAAGGGGGGCTTTTACCCCCCCTCCCGCACCCACCTCCGCCGGTAGGCAGCGTGGACCTCGCTTTATAACTTAAATACATGTTAAATTGTACATGTTAAATTGTAAAGCGAAATTATAAAGCACATGCATGGAGGGGTGGAGGGAGGCTTACATGCGTGAGCGTACGTGAGCGGGAGGGGTTTGCTCCCCTGCAGCCCCCCATGCATACACATGTAAGCCCTCCTGCACCTATCCATGCATGTGCTTTTAATTTCGCTTTACAATTTAGCATGTATTTTAAGTTATAAAGCGAGGTCCACGTTGCCTACCGGCGGGGTGGGTGCGGGAGGGGGAGCCGGAGGCCCCCCCTGCACCTCCCCACGCGCGCGTGTGTGTGTGTGTGTGTGTGTGTGTGTGTGTGTGTGCATAACATCTACAATTTAATATAGTCAGGATAGTCAGAATAAACTAATAAAATCTATTAATTGATAAATTGATTTTCCCATATCTTTTGAACTAAATAGGGGCAAACAAAAATTTCGACGGGGCATGCGTGCATAGGCAAACAATGGGCAAACGTTTGCAAAAAAAATTGGATTTTTCAACATTGGGGGGCTAATGTAAAGTTGGCCCCCCAAAATTGATTTTTCCATAACTTTTGAACTAGATGGGGGCAAACGAAAATTTCAACGGGGCATTTGTGGGCAAACAATGAACAAACGTTTGCAAAAAAAATTTGGATTTTTCAACATTGGAGAGCTAACTTCACACAGGTGTTATTGTGTATTATTTTCAGTCAGTCGTGAACTGTATTTCGAGCGTTTCAGAGTGAAATTTCACAAAAATGAGCGAGTGTTTTATTTGTGGGAAACCGCTGAGCGACGGTAAAATTACTGTCGTTCAAAAAAGAGGTGTGCAAACTTTACATTCGTTTGCTATTAAGAGGGGCGACGAGGAACATGCGCGCATGCTGGAGGACGTCAACAACATCACAGTGCACGTACTCTGACAAAAACATCAACGAGAGAATGGCTGCAGCGGTTATTCGTCGTCGGAGCAACTGTGCTGTCTCGATCTCAAAATTACCTCCATCTTCTCCGTCGTCATCGCAATCTTCGAACCATCCACCGGCATTCCATCCACTGGCATTCGATTTTGAAAAACGATGTCTTTTTTGCGCCGAAGTAATTGATGAGGTATTTATAAAACAGCAAAAATCATTGCCCGTTGACAGACAAAGAATAATTTGTGGAGTGAAAAGTAATTCCATACGAGATACAATTTTCAAGCATTTGAATGATTGCAACGATGATTTTGCTCGGGGTGTAATGATCCGTATTCGTCCGATTCCGGGTCTGACTGTGGTTAAAGCGCGATATCACCACGATTGCTGCCGTCGTTTAACTATCCGGGTTAAAGAAAAAAAATAAGTCGAATGATAACAATACAGCCATGGAGTATATTTACTCTTTTTTTGCGGAAAATTCAGACAAATGCAGAACTCGGGAGGCCCTATACTCGGCGAACAGTTTCAAACATGTTTCTGTAATCGATCACATCTTTCTTCTTCACACGTTCACAAGATGTGATGCTCATCCTTCAGCAATTTACAATATTGGTAAAACGAAATTAATCAACATTCTCGAGAAAAACGATGGACTCCGAGAAGTTCTTTACATGTTTAAAAAAACGAAACCCGATATCGACGTCTTGACAGCAGCAGGAGAAAAAATGTCGCTTAATTCTCTACGATATAAGCAATTGATCAGTTAAATCAGTGACAAAAACAAAATTCAATCTTTCCTCCTTGCCTCCTACACCGTAGCGGCTGCATGGCAGCATACATTCCGCGCATACCATCAAGTACAAACCTGGCTTAACATCTACCAGAGGAATGGGGCTGGCGACAAACTCGACTAAGACTAGAACCAATCATGACCACCCAGGATCCAGCGCCTTCTGCGGTACTGGGATCAATAACGTGCAAATGTAAAAGAAAATGTGGAACGGCCTGTGGTTGTCGCAAAGCTGGGCTTAAATGTTTGGTAATATGCGAACATTGCAGCGGGGAATCATGTACAAACATTGTACAGTTGCAGCAAGTACTCGAAGACGACGACTGCAACGAATTCGAATTTCCCCCGGTTGACTTCAACGATTTCGAAAGTGAAAAAGACGTCACCGAAGAAAGTCGAGATATCAATGATGATGATATTGATGAAAGAAATATGCCATGCCCAGCGACAAAAAAGCAAAGACCTGCATAAATTGTTTTCACATATATATAGAAAGAAAGGCACTGTCTCGGACTCGTGGATTATATCTACTGGAGATACCACGTAAAAAAAAAAATGCGCCTAAAACTCCACCTTAATGGTGTTGCGAAAAAGAGTTTTATAATATACGACAATTTACAATAAAACCGCGAATTTTTCCCACGAAAAAGAGCATTTACTAAACATTTACTCAACTTTGGCGCTCTCTAATCTCTGATGTTTTTTGAGTCACCGTAAAAAAATATACGAAAATTGTAAAGAATTGAGTCCTCTACAAGTTTTATTTGAACATTTTTTTGATCAAACTAACAGGGGGCGATAAGTGTCAATAAAAATGTTCAACCTCTAATTAACGGCACTTTTTTTTTTTTGGGTTGTAACTTTTTTTCTTGACAGCTATTAAAAATTTTTTAAACAAAAGTTATAGCAAATATTTTTCCCTACAAAACTAAAAAAAAAAAAAAAATTCGATCAATATTAGGAGCCGAGATTCAAACTTTCGATATTCACCCCTATTTTCAAGATGGCCGCTGACGCACCGGAAAATTTTGTTTGAACTTTGTGAATTTGGGAATTTCCTATGACCCTTTACTCACCCTCAAAAAATTAGCTTGTCAATCCGTTTTGTACATATTCGGTGTTTTTCGAGCTAATTTTACTGGCCTAATAAAGTAGTAAATAATCCTGTTTATATATCCGGAATTCCAGTTAATCCGTTTAAATTATTATGATTTCGTGATTTCGGGGTTCACGAAATCATCATAACAATTGGATAAAGTTCCGAAAACGGGTTACCTCCGATTTTGATGAAATTTTGTAAAAGGCTTTATTTTGGATTAAAATGGAAGCCCTTAAAAGGAATTTTGGCGACTTCTATGATAATTAAAGCCATTTTTTAAAATAAAATGTACACTCAACTGTACTGTAACCACGACGAACAATTGTACAAATCAACAAACATGTTTTCATGTAAATTCAAAAGTCCCTACCCATTTTTCCACGCGTGGAAAGTTGTAAACCCATGTGGCACCTCGTTTCGCGCGGAAATTAAGTGTATGCGTGGAGACAGTAGGTTCCGCCCCCCCCCCCCCCCCCCGCGGGGAGTCTACTACCATTAAACTAGACACATCCCAAGTAGCACAAACGTCGTCAATTAAACATCTATTTGACTAAATTTTTTGGTCAGAACTTACGTCAAACTGACGATTAGTATGACGTCTAAATGACAGTATACTGACGGCTATTTGTCACAGCATAAATGACGTCATCAAATGACGTCAAACTTACATCAGTATATGACGTAAGTTTATAATAATTTTAAAAATGCTTTAAAAATGACGTAAATATGAGTCATTTAAAAGTATGTATATGCCGTTATGCTTTCGTAAATTAAAAATTTTAGAAAAACAAAAAAAAACATATTTATTAAGGTTGTGCGTACAGCCGCGCGGTCACCCATCCGAGTTAGTACCGCACCTAACATCGCTTGACATCGATGATCGAACGGACTTTTTTTTTAACGAGAATAATTTATATTAACTCATTTAAATACATTTTGCTATATACAATATAGTTCCTGCCTATTTAGCTTAACCTACTTTGTAAATTGAGTACAAGTTGATCTTATGGCCATCTCTGGTACCTTTTACTTTGTTTTCATTACATTATATACATACCTATTCTTTAGAATATACTTTGTAGGAAAAACATGAAAAAACCTACTTGTCAGATGAACATTTAGTGCAATAAAAATCTGCAACACTTTTGATTCAAGTACTTAAGTTACTTACTTAAATCTATATTGCTTTTTTTATATATATCTAATTTTTGGTAAGGCACTTCATACTTAAAGTGTTTTGGCATATTATCAGCTCTAAGCTGAGTTATATCTTTTGTTATCTTTATTATGTTCTAATTGTGTGTTGTAGAATCTTTCCGCAATACTATAAATATAATCTCTTATATATGGCATTTCTGCTTGTTTATGTAGATCTACTATTTTACAATATCTACCTTCGTTTAGAATCAGTCTTAAGCACTTATTTTGGAATCTTTGTATAGGTAACGGATTCGTTAAAGCTGTTCCGCACCAAGCTGCCGCCGCATATGTGACTATCGGCCTTAATATCATCTTATAATCAATGCCTTGTTATGCTTACTAACTGCAGAGTCTCTTTCTAACAATGGATAAAGTTCTTTTATTACCATGTATGTTTTTCTTAAAACTATATTGATATGTCTTTTATACGTCAACTTATGATCTAAATTTACTCCTAAGTATTTAACAATACTTTTACAATTTATTGTCTGGTTGTATACTCTTATTGGTTGTATTATACGTAAATCTTTGATTTTTCTCGTAAAGACTATTACTTCTGTTTTCGCTGCGTTTAGTGTTATTTTACATTTATTATAATATTTCTGTAACATATCGATGTGTATCTGTATCTGTTTGGCCGCAACTATAATGCTAAAGCAGTGTGCTTACGACGCCGTATCATCCGCAAACATCGCTAAATTGGTTTTCTCAAATCTATCTATATCGTTTAAATATATCGTAAACAAAGGTGGACCAAGTACCGAGCCTTGTAGTACACCTGCTCTAACATCTCTTTCTGTGGAGTAAGTATTATTTATTCTTACTTGCAGCTTTCTGTTTCTTAAATACGAGTATATTAGTTTGATAATATAAATAGAATAATTATTCTTTATTATTTTATATATTAGACCATCCCTCCACACTTTGTCGAACGTTTTCTCAATATCCAAAAGCATCGATCATAACTGTAACATTACCCTTATTATAATTAAGTTTTATATAATTAATAATTCTAACTACTTGTTGCACCGTTTTGTGTTTCTTTCTGAATCCGAATTGTCCATCTATTATTATAATGTTTTGTTCTTCATATTTCCTTATTCTAATCGCTATTATCTTCTCTACTACCCTGGTAACCATTCCTTTGCAATTCTGCTGTAAAACTGCACGAAAAGTAGCTTCTTACAGCAGACTACTGCCAGACTACTGCAATAGTACAGTAAGTACTCGTTCAATCACAGATATTATGCACTTTTGTCGCAATTTTAGACTGTTTTCTTGCGCACTTCTTCGGGACGCATCTGAACTAGCAAACTGGTTACCAGGGTACCTTACTAATACTTGATAGAAGACTAATTGGTCTATAGCTAGATGGTTTGGTCGGATCCTTGCCTGGTTTTAGTATTGGTATTACTATGGCAGTCTTCCACTCTTGTGGAAAATGCCCAATTTTAAAAATCGCGTTTGTTATGTACGTTAACTGGACTAAAGCTTTTCTGCTTAAATTTTTAAGAACTATATTTTGTATCCCATCCTTTCCAGGTGCTTTAAGTGCAGCTAGTTTCTGAATAATAGTACGGATTTCTTTCGGTAAAGTCAAAGCTCCTTTGTATTCCATGTCATCCAATTTTACTTCACTATTATCTATAAATTCCTTAACTCTTCTAATAACTTCTTCTTGTTGTACACTGTTATTATTTAAATCAATATTATGTACGTTCTTATACTGCGTCGCTATCATTTCTGCTTTATCTTTGTTACCGAATGCCTCAATACTATTATCCTCTAGTGTAGCTATTGGTTGATGTTTTTTTTAAATATTTTAGTCATTTTTCAAAGCGAGTTATCATGTACATTAATTTTTGATAGCTTTTCTGTCCATATGTTATTTCTAAATTTTACAATCTCATCCCTAATTATTCGCATTTGTTGCCTATAATCATCTCGGTGAACTGGATTCCTCGTTCTTTGCCAGAGCTTTCTAGTGTTCTATTCTTTTGTTTAATTAACTCTAATATTTTCTTAGGCAGTTCCTTCTCTTCACTTTTTATTTTGGTTTTATTTACTGTTTTTTTAAGCGCCGCTTCTATATTGTAAACAAGTTTAAATACTTCTTGCTATATGTTTTGTTCTGTATTTATTTTATTATTTATTGTTATGCTCTCATCCAATATATATTATATATCATCTAATATATATTTCTAAATTTTTTCCAATCTGCTTTTTTATATTTATATACTTCTTGCATAAATTCATTATTGCAATTTATTTGCCCTATTTCAAATAACACAGGTCTGTGATCGGAATTCAGCTCATCGAGAACTACAGGCTCGAACGGACTAGTGGCGATCTGTACCGGATAGCATTACAATCTGACTCTGGTTCCGCGTCGTCTTACCTGTATAGGTGTGAGAAAGCAATGGCACGTGGAAGGATGCCGCTCGCTGGGCACTGCCGTAATGGTAAACAAGTGTATTGCCGCCCTCCGCGTGACCCTCGGTCACTCTCTCTCTCAAATATGTAGCTGCCCTCAGAATGTACGCTATTAGGTACTTGGCAATGGCAAGGAGCTCTCGTAACTATCGTAGCTGCCCTCAATCGTACGCAAGGTACTCGGCAATGGCAGGATGCCCCTCGGTAGTCGTACGCCACACGAGACGCGACGCGACGACATACCATCACTACTGACTACACACTCACACACGCACGAAACACGCGGTAGAAACCGCGCAGCTTGCTCCCTCGCTAAACGTTTCAACTCAACGTTGGCTCCCACAAAATTCGTACCACAGTCACTCAACAGGATGCCGCATATCCCTCGTCTTCCGCTGAAGCGTTTGTAGGCAGCTATAAACGTATCGTGGTATAATCCGTAACCACTTCGATGTGGACGGCAGATGTCGCGAGGCAGACGAATATCGCCAAGTAGCACTTGTAAGACTTTGCCGCCCGCCCTCTCCACGTCTTCAACGTCACGGGTCCGGCATAGTCGAAACCTGAATGGTAGAAGGGCCGCGCTGGGGTCACTCTAACGGAGGGGAGTTGGGGGAGTTGGCCCATCAGCTGTTTTGCTCGAATGCCGCGATAGCGAGCACAACGTCTACATCTTAATATGTGGGATCAACCCAGTATATAAGTGTGAGAAAGCAATGGCACGTGAAAGGATGCCGCTCGCTGGGCACTGCCGTAATGACGGACAAGTGTATTGCTGCCCTCCGCGTGACCCTCGGTCACTCTCTCTTTCTCTCTTAAATATGTAGCTGCCCTCAGAATGTACGCTAGGTACTTGGCAATGGCAAGGAGCCCTCGTACTATCGTAGCTGCCCTCAATCGCACGCAAAGTACTCGGCAATGGCAGGATGCCCCTCGGTAGTCGTACGCCACACAAGACACGACGTGACGATCACATACCATCACTACTGACTACACACTCACACACGCACGAAACACGCGGTAGAAACCGCGCAGCTCGCTCCCCGCGACGACGACGCCGCCGCGGAGATCTTTCCGTCGATAGATTACCATCGCTCAATCCTCGGTGTCGATAATATCGACCCTTTCCGATACACGATCCTTTGACTCTGACGCTTCCTTGTTGCTTATATTCCTATATAACATATCTTTATAGTATTCAAAAATTGTGTAATGATAATAACCGGTAAATATTAAAAATAATAACGCAATTACAATTAATGTATAATAATTACACAGGCCCACAAAAAAAGAAAAGTTGTCTGCGCCATTGACTAAACCATGATATTCTCATGTATTTTCGCCTGCTGAAACCGAATATGACCTCAGTTTTGCCCCTACATGTCAGGATTTTTTTCTACAGCCAAAAACACCTTTAGAAATCCATTAAATCGTAGATCCCATAACTTAACATCAAACTCCGTAGCTCACTCAACTCCAAACAACCAAACTAAGAATGCCATAACCTTTTCATACTAATCTCGTAACCCTGGAACCCTATACCTGCAAGCTTCATAACTTCATGACCCTATAACACCATAACCCTGGGACAGAACGAGAGATATACCAACAAAATGGTGAGTTCCACTCATTCGAATCAGAAGTCCCGAATCATGTCCACGGGAGTACTATCGAATTTATATATATATGTGGCTATCCCATAGTTACATTGTGCCTGAATGTGTAAGGGTGCCGTCCCATGCAGGACGGAATTTCGGAAAATGGAATCTCGGAATCATTGTGAT
>NW_020224007.1:445-1167 GCF_003070985.1 Temnothorax curvispinosus | reverse complement strand
CGTTGAATTTTGCGGTACGTTAAAAAGTTGAGACGGTCTGAACTTCTTCCCCCACTACATTTTCTTGACGCTGCCGCTGGTTTCTAGCGTCAATGAAATCGCACCTTTAATTGTTTTTTTAAATTATTGCTACATTGACTCAAGCGATATACATACATATAATCGATGTGATTACAAATAATTGTTTTGATGAGCTTTTGGGATACTAATCTTAATATAAAGTGCAGAGTGGATTATTCTTTATAGGGTAAATCAGGCGTCGACATTTGTATCACGATGGTCAAAAACGTTGCAATCGCTACGCAGAACTAAGAAAAAATATAAATTTTCAATTAATTTTTATTACTTGTAAAACTAGATAAACGTAATAACTTTAATAACAACTTTAACAATAAGCTTATAGAAACAGTTTTATGAATTTCTCTAATGTATGTTAAAATATAACATGCAAAAATAAAGTGGGGGAGACCGGGGCTAACTCGACACAATTTTTTCAAAAGCAATTTTCAACAATTAATTAAAATTTTCAAGCAAATTTAATGGTACACATTTAGAGCGTTCCTTCGGGTACAAAATTGCTTAAGGAAATTTTGTTGTACGTCGCTTAGTTTTGCCTCCAGGAAAGGAAAAGTGACGCGAAGACAAATTTTCAAATTGAAAAATACCGGGGTAAATTTGACACAATTTTTTTAAAGGCAATTTTCAACAATTAATTAAAATTT
>NW_020224007.1:0-345 GCF_003070985.1 Temnothorax curvispinosus | reverse complement strand
CGTTGAATTTTGCGGTACGTTAAAAAGTTGAGACGGTCTGAACTTCTTCCCCCACTACATTTTCTTGACGCTGCCGCTGGTTTCTAGCGTCAATGAAATCGCACCTTTAATTGTTTTTTTAAATTATTGCTACATTGACTCAAGCGATATACATACATATAATCGATGTGATTACAAATAATTGTTTTGATGAGCTTTTGGGATACTAATCTTAATATAAAGTGCAGAGTGGATTATTCTTTATAGGGTAAATCAGGCGTCGACATTTGTATCACGATGGTCAAAAACGTTGCAATCGCTACGCAGAACTAAGAAAAAATATAAATTTTCAATTAATTTTTATTA
>NW_020224006.1:0-2024 GCF_003070985.1 Temnothorax curvispinosus | reverse complement strand
ACGACCAATGGCGTGAGAGTACGGTTTTTTCTATTTCTTAGGAAAACCATTGACCACCAAACGTTTTAATGACGATATTCGTGACCACCAAACGATTCCGCGTCGATTGAGCCCTATCAAAGTCAATTTGGGTGATAAATACAATTGTTCCGACTACGCGCATACGGTTTTTTCTATTTTCTGGGAAAACGGTTGACCACCAAACGTTTTACTGGTGATATTCGTGACCACCAAACGATTCCGCGTTGAATGAGCTATAAAAAAGTTAAATTGGTTGAAAAATAAAAATTGTCCGGCTAACTTCACACCGGAAATTTCATTTTTATTTTACAGGAAAACGACTAACCACCAAACGATCGGACTAGACTACCAAAGACCACCAAACGACCACCAATCGATTCCAATTAATGAAAGTTCGATACGTTGAAGTTGTCCGGCCAACTTCATAGAGGTGGCTCAATGCACGTTACGTCACTACACGTGATGTCATCATGCGCAATGGTACACCTTTATATTTACATCATGCCACCAACCCCGATACAGAATGACGTAAAGGTCTCCGGCCCCTGCGGCGCCCAATGTAACGCGACGCCAAAGGGTGATCCCAAAATTATTCAAAAGAAAAGATTTTATTGGATTGATGGATGAGACGTCACACATAAACCGAACCATAGAGATATAAGAATAGAGTGCGCGAGTCATATGCTCGCACGTAAGAGACTGCGATATAGGAATAGAAAGAGAACGCTGCATATGGGCCCCTGCTGTCTTTATCTATGCACGCATGCGTCTTTGCGCTGCTCAGTGTCTATAACGCATGTAGAGATATAACCTATAATAACGCATTTATGTTCTAACCTCTTGAACCCCTTTGAAAATATGTCCTTAAATAATAATTCCCAAAATTACCAAATTATTACAGCAAAGTACATAGTATTACCATAAAATATTACTTTTTTTTGAATATGGAATTGAATATGGAATTGTATATAAATATACTCAATATATATAATAATAAAACAAAATTTATTACATGTTGTTTATACAATGTTAATCATAGAATAGAATAGAATTCTATTCAGTCTTTTATTATTTAACACAAAAATTAAATTTTTTAAACACAAAGATTAAATTCTTTTAACACAAAAATTAAATCTTTTAAATCAGTCTTATTATTTAACACAAAGAAATAAAATATAAAAAAATAAAAAAATAAAAATTTTACTACAAACAATATAATATCAAATGCACATTATTAAATATTTATAAAAGTATACAGTTTTGCTATTGTCCACTGAAAATTAATTAAATTTTGAGGTTAGAGATATTAATATGTACTTACGTGTGAAAACTACAATTGGAATTAGGAGATGCTTCTGTTTTACATATCAAGCATTTCTTTGTCATTTTAAAATGTTTTTGCTTAAATAAGAAGAAGGTTAGCTAAAAACGACATAGAGATAGAACGAGATAAAACATCGAGAATACCGAGGTACAATCTTTCATGACCTGCACATCACTGCACATGCGCGCATAGACAAAGACAGCAGGGGCCCATATGCAGCGTTCTCTTTCTATTCCTCTATCGCCTTTTCAGCTCGCTTGCGCACTCTATTCTTATATCTCTATGGTCAAGAGTCACAGCTTTCAGTCCTCACCAGTCCTCACTCTGCATCAGGTGCGTGTTGATGCGCGTGTGTTTCTCTTCTCCTCCCCCCTCTCTTTCTCACGGAAGAGGAGTCCCAAATTTCCGACAACGGACGATGTATTTTCACGATCGCGGGGTCGGAGAAAACATCGAGTGTGCGCGTAAGGAAGGGTGAGAAGTTGGACCGATTTGCCGTTCGTTCGTTCGATTCGCGGCGACGAGATACGGATCACGGTGACCGTGGGAAATCTCGAAAATGTTCCCACGCTGCTGCTGCGCTGTGAGTGTGTGTCGCGCGTGCGTGTGAAATTCCACAGGGAGGAAACGGTGGAGTGAGTGAGCGTTCGAGGGGCAAGGGGCGCCGGGAAGGAGGATT
>NW_020224005.1:0-6547 GCF_003070985.1 Temnothorax curvispinosus | reverse complement strand
GCATAAATATACTTATCAATCAATCAATCAATCTCTCTCTCTCTCTCTCTCTCGGTGAGTACAGCGTGCGTGTCCGATCTGTCGTTCCTGCTTTCCTTGAGCATATTTTCTTCTGCGAGCTGCCTTCGGGCCATTTTTGTTGCAGGCATAGACGTGCTTTTTGCTGCTTGTTGTAAGCATATATCAAGCTTGTTGATGCTCATTGCCTTTATGCTCTATATTCTGGTTAATGAGTCTGCCTATTTCCTAACCTAATTGGGAGCTGTGGGGATCTTTTGCACGTGTGCTCGATCATTTGATCCTTCTACACTTCTACACTTCTGCACCTCTACACTCTATCATCTGCACTCTGCTGTTCCTTGCGGCGTTCGCCCGGCTAGTGGATAGTAGTGTTGGTACGCGTGAGCTGCTGCTATTGGCCGGCAGTGTCTCTGGAGCGCGCGTGCTTGCCGTACTGGGAGTCCCTGTCACTCGACTTCTTGGTCGCAACGTGTAACTCTGACCATCTGAGTGTTAAGCATGGAATCGCGAACGTGTGTCAGGTGCAAAAAGACGATTGCCAACCTGGTACTCGAGTGCACGGAGTGCAAGAGGGTGTTTCATCCCGGCTGTATCAGGCCTTATGCTGCAACCAAGTATGCTGATACTTGCTGCAAATCTCTATCGGCTTCACTTGACAACCCTCTTTTACCGGCTGTCGATGCGGGTGCGCACACCTTTGATTTTTCGGGTGGATCATCATGCTCTCCGGCGCAGACTCAATCCCAGGAGCACGTTGCAATCCACGTCATGTTCCAGAAGTTGTGTGAGCAGTTAAGTGATTCCGATGCCAAGCTCTCTGCTTTCGTTGACGAGCAACGACGTACGAATCGCGAGATTAATGATAAATTGAACAGACTCAGTCTCATCGCGGACACTGTCGCGCTGAACACCCAGCACATTGACAAGCTTGAGCAAGAAAGCGCTGCTCTGGCACGTGATGTCCAGGCTCTAAAGGCCTCTCAGCTTGTCCCCCGTGCCCGCGACGAAACGGAGGACGAATCGTCTGCTGCGTCGCGTGTCCCTCGAACGTCGGACCTTATAATTTCCGGTATCCCATCTTCTTTTACCGAGTCATCTCGCGAGGTAGTTGCGAGTGTATTTCGTGCGCTGGGCATATCTCAATTGACTTCCGACGTTCTCGAGACTCGTGACGTTGCGGCGCGTATTGCGTCGTCAGACCGTAGTGCCGTGTCTGCGGGCGCCCCTGCCGCCGATGCTGACGCCGGGGGTCGGAGGAGGTCGGTCATTGTTGCGCTCAAGTCACGCGAGATCCGAGATCACATAGTTAAAATCATGCGCAGCAAGCGCCGACTCGCTGTCGGTGACGTTTTCTCTACTGGCGTACCTGGCAATATCTACGTCAACGAATTGCTCTCGACTCACACCTATAAGCTGTTGCGTCAAGCGCGGGTCAGGGCAAGACAGCTATCGTTCAAGCACGTTTGGAGTAACGACGGGCGAATTTTTGTCCGCAGGGACCGTGGCCTGCCTCTAATTACCATTGCCTCCGAGGTTGATCTCGACAAGCTCCAGTGACTTTCGACGGCAGCTGTGGTTCCTCCTGCTTCGCGTGGTTGTCTCAAGGTCGCGTGCTTCAATGCCTGCTCCCTTCCTGTCCATATTGAGTCAATCCAGGCTTTTGTAACGTCAAACTTTTTTCACATAATCTCTATTTCTGAAACCTGGCTTCACTCGCACATTTCTGATGACTTAGTTCGCATCCTTGGTTATTGTCTGCTACGAGTGGACAGGGAGGGCAGGGAGGGAGGGGGTGTCGCTTGCTATATCCATGACTCGCTGCGTGCTCGCGTCTTGGCGTCGTCGCCTCCGTCCTTCTCTAATAAACCTGAATTTCTTGTTCTTGACGTTCGTGGCGACGCCTGCGAGCCTCTCCTTTTTACCTCTATGTATTGTAGGCCGAGAGGTAAAAATTTCAGTACATACGTTGACACTCTTACTTCTGTTATGCATGATTACAAGAACATTATCATTTTGGGCGATTTAAATTGCAACCTCCTCTCCTCATCGTATGAATCCAATCATCTCAGAGACATAGTCTCGCAATTGTCACTCAACATTGTGGAGTCGCATACGACTTATCACACTAGCTCTTCTGACTCATGGTTGGACGTTTTTATCGTGGATAGCTTGGACAAGGTTTCTTTTCGTAAGTCTGATGCACCTTTTATCAACGGTCACGACCTTATTGAGCTTACGTATTCATTTACGGTTCCGTCCCCCACGGAACGAACACTGACTCGTCGCAGTTACAAGGAATTTGACGGCCATAGATTCGTCGAAACTCTAACCTCCACGTTGTCCTCATCTTTCGCGGTAGACTTTGGCCAGGAGAGCCTGAGTGGGCCTGATTTGGACGACATCCTAAACACCATAACCAAAGATTTCACTTTTAGTCTAGACAAGCATGCGCCCATCCGCACTTTTCACGTGAATCGTCCTCCAGCACCTTGGCTCACAGATGCTCTCGCTCGTGGAATTCGGCATCGCAACCGTTTATATAATATTGCCCGAAGATCAGGTTCTGTTCTTGATTTTCACATTTATAAGCAGTTTAGGAACAATCTCACGGTGGAATTGAGGAAGGCTAGAGAACGCTTCAACATGTCGAGGTTAACCGCGATTTCTACTCCATCCAGGCTATGGCGTGAGCTCGCTAATCTTGGCCTTATCGAATCGCCCTTATCCTCACCACTTAACTACTTCTCACGTGACACTCTGAATGCTCACTATGCCTCCATCTCCAATTGCTTTTCTTCTTGTACTGAATCTCAATTTTCCGATATCATCTCATCCATAGTGCCTGATACTCCTTCCTTCAGTTTTTCTCAGATTACCGTTGATGATTTATGTTCCTTTGTCTCCTCATCTTCTGTTTCACATGCCTCAGGTTGTGACCACCTGCCTCTTCATGCTATAACGTTGGCTCTGCCTCACGTGGGTAATCTCCTTACTTCGTTCTTCAACAGTTGTCTTAAGCTCAGTTACTTCCCGTCTTTGTGGAAACGAGCCATGCTACGCCCGCTGTCCAAAATAAAATCACCTGCCTCTCCTTCCGACACGAGGCCCATAGCCAACCTGTGCGAGCTCTCCAAGGTGTTCGAAAAGATTTTACATCGCCAAATTACTGACCATATCGAAACTCATCATATCCTTGACAGTCGACAGTCTGGCTACCGCAAGGGTTTTTCCACCCAGTCTGCTCTTCTGCGATTATTCCACGACATCAAATATGGCGTCGATGTTGGCGAAGTGTTGATTCTCGTCCTTTTCGACTTCAGTAAAGCCTTTGATACAGTCTGCCATCTTCTACTGTTGACTAAACTTAGGCGGTTGGGGTTTTCTGATTCTGCCCTCAGGTTGATTTTTTCTTACCTCACAGGTCGATCTCAGGCTGTTGTTGACCTTGAGGGTGTGTTCTCACATTGGCTGTCTGTCACCGCGGGGGTTCCGCAGGGTTCTGTTCTGGGCCCTCTCCTTTTCTCGTTATTCATAAACGATATTGGTGCCTTCCTCAGATTCACGGAGCGTATTGTATTTGCCGACGATACGCAGATTTATCGTAGGAGTCTCCTCAGTCAACTGAATGTTGCCTTGCAGCTCGTTGCTCATGATGTGGGTGTCATTTCAGAGTTTGCTGCAACCAATGGTTTGACACTCAATCTCAAGAAGTCCAAAGTTTTGATTCTCGGAAGTATTAGTCATGTCAAGCAATTGAATCTCAATGACTTATCTCTCATTTCGGTTAATGGCACTTCCATCCCATTTGTTACCGAGACACGTAACCTCGGGGTTATTGTGCGCTCCGACCTATCTTGGGTAAGCCACGTCTCACATATTTCTAAGAGGGTTCACTTCACACTGCACAAACTCAAATTTCATAAAAACTCCTTATCACTTATTCTGCGCAAAAAGCTTGTGACTACTCTAATCTGGCCTATGTTGGATTACTGCTCTCTGGTCTACAATGATCTGTCTGAAGAGCTTAATACTAAACTTCAGCGGCTTTTAAACTGTGCGATCCGTTTTATCTTTAACCTAAAGCGCGACGAGCACATCACGCTCTATCGTCATCAGCTGGGGTGGCTCTCTGTTAAATCTCGACGCCTCTACTTTCTTGGCGTGGAAATGTTCAGGGTGCATCATGACTTGTCCCCTGCTTATATCTCTGAGATTTTCACCGATCCTGACCCCTTAGTTAGGCGTTCTTCACGTCTGGCGCAACCACATTCTTTCCATGTCCCCATCCATAGAACGGAAGCGTACCATAAGTCCTTTCATCTTGCTGGCGTCTACTTCTGGAACTCGCTTCCCGATGAAGTAGTAACAGCAACGTCTGTCGCCGTCTTTAAGAGCAAGCTTTACAACCATTTTTTCTCTCTCGAGTGTAATACTGTTTGAGTCTCATTGCCCCTCCTGCCATGCATGATCAGATTAGGAGTGTCGACTGATTTTACGTTATATTAGTTTTTATATTTCTGTTTTGTTATTTTAGTTTTATGATATTTTTTTGCTATTTCAGTTCGTTATGTTATGCGTTAAGGTATTCTTTAGTTTTTAAGTATTTTTATTTTTATTTTATTTTCGTTCGCATTACTTTATTTTTATTTTTATTTTTATTTTTATTTCGTTCTCACTATTTTATTTTTTTTTTTTATTCTTTGTATTATGATACACTTTTTCTGTTGCAATTCACTATTAGCCTAAAGTCCAGACTATGACTTAAAATAAACCAATCAATCAATCAATCAATCTCTCTCTCTCTCTCTCTCTCTCTCTCTCTCTCTCTCTCTCTTTCTCTCTCTCTACAAGGGCGACAAGGCAGTGCGCGATACAAGATGTCACCCGAAGCCATTGTCCCTACCTCAATGTAGGACGGAACTATTTAAAAAATCGTTTATTAGTTTCGCGGCCGAACTATGGAATAGCTTACCACTAGACCTGCGTAATGCCTCCACGAAAGGGATTTTCAAGTGCGACTTATTTAAATATTTACTTAACACACAGCCACAAGTTCAGTAATAGCGATTCTTCTATTTTGTTATTTTTTTCCCTCTTTTTCTCTATTTTTTTCTCTCGTTATAGATATACTTATTTTTTTGTTATTGTTGTTACTTTTGTCATTTTGTATTATATTTCTTTTGTATACGCGCTTGAGGGGAGAAATCCCGGAGCGCCTAATAAATAGCGATTCATCATCATCTCTCTCTCTCTCTCTGTCTGTCTGTCTGTCTGTCCGTCCGTCCGTCCGTCCGTCTCATCTGGAACAAATTGTTAGGGAACTACCACGAAAGAACGGAACAGAGGAAGGGATAAATAGTGATATACTGAAAATGGTGCTACCTGTGATAAAAGATGAGTTTGTAGGGGTAATAAATGATTCGCTTAGGACAGGTAAATTTCCAGAAGGATGGAAAACATCCACGATAATACCGATACCAAAAGTAAACAAACCAAAAAAAGCGAGCGAGTATAGGCCGATTAATATGTTACCGATATATGAAAAAGTATTAGAGTTAGTTGTAAAAAAACAGTTGAAAAAATTTTTAGAAGACAATGAAATAATAACCGAACACCAATCGGGATTTAGGAAACAGCAGTCGTGTGAGACAGCAATTCAAAGTTTTATCGAGGAATAGAATTTGATAATTGAGGAGAAAAAAATGGTGGGGGTGTTATTCCTGGATCTCAGGAGAGCGTTTGAGACAATAGATAGGGTAAGATTAGTGGAAAAATTATATCAGTATGGAATAAGAGGAGTGTACTGGAATGGATAATATCGTATTTAAGTAATAGAAATTTAGATTCAATGATATATGTTTTAAAATAATTGAGACAGTGTATGGCGTGCCACAGGGATCAGTATTAGGACCTCTATTGTTTATTTTGTATATAAATGATATAGTTAAAGTCTGTCCGGAGGGAAGTATATTTAAATTATTTGCAGATGACACGACCGCAAGTGTAACAGGAGAAAGTTGTGAAGAATTAGAAATAAAACTAAATATGGTGCTCGGTATACTTGAAGAATAGATGAATGTGAATATGTTAAAAATGAAGCTGATTGAAGTTTGGAACGTTCTTGGAGCGATTATATAAGAATGATTTGGCCCATTTTTCCTTTGGCACAGAGGACCTCCTGAGTGCCGCACACAAAATACAAAATAGAGGAATACGATACACCCTGCGGAAGACACCCTTATATACCAAAAACCTACCCCGAGATCATTTAAAAAATTCTGCCCTTGCTAAAAATGGTTTGGCCCATTTCTCCTTTGGCACAGCGGACCTCCTGAGTGCCGCACACAAAATATAAAATAGAGGAATACGATACACCCTGCGGAAGACACCTTTATATACCAAAAACCTACCCCGAGATCACTTAAAAAATTCTGCCCTTGCTAAAAATAGTTTGGCCCATTTCTCCTTTGGGACAGAGAATCTCCTGAGCGCCGCACACAAAATACAAAATAGAGGAATACGATAC
>NW_020224004.1:0-3432 GCF_003070985.1 Temnothorax curvispinosus | reverse complement strand
CAACGCATCTGGAGGTGATCGAAGTAATACCACTTAACCGCAGCGGCCGCAAAACTATTAAGCCAGCCATTGATATTCTTTAAACAATTCCAGAATTTTTTTGTCGCAGTAACGACGCGACATAGTATAGCGTCCAGAATTGTGTATCTTCCTAGTTACGTCGTATTGTCCCGGCGCTATATCGTTTCTGGCAGTAGTCTCGGCAACAAGCATCTAAAGCCGAAAGTAAGCCCAAAATTCTTCGTACGAAGATGCCATGTTTCCGACTCCACACCACAAAGTGCCCGGAAGTATTTTAGGAAAGGTGCGCGGTTGATTCTGAAAAAAAGATCGTTGTTGATTTAGAAATTGAATATTATTTTATTCAAAATAACATTCAATTATTTTATTCAAAATAATATTCAATTTCTAAATCAACAACAATCTTTTTTTCAGAATCAAGCGCGCACCTTTTCTAAAATACTTCCGGGCACTTATTGTAGCGTGGAGCAGGAACCATGGCATCTGAGTACAAACAATTGGGCTTACTCGAGAACTTATATGCTTGTTGCCGAGACCATGACTACTGTCCAGAAACGATAGCGCCGGGACAACACGACGTAACTGGGAAGATACACAATTCTGGACGCTATACTATGTCGCGTTGTTACTGCGACAAAAAATTCCGGAATTGTTTAAAGAATATGGCTCAATGGCTTAATAGTTTTGCGGCCGCTGCGGTTAAGTGGCATTATCCTCCTTCGATCACCTCCAGATGCGCTGTTACTGAGATAGTCAAAACCGTCCTCGCAGCGGCAAATCTGTAACACTTACTACTCGAAAACTTATAGCAAACGTTTTTTAAGGTGGTGTATATATATTTGTAGTCGTTTTGAATCTTTCGTCTTTGACACTTATTCGAGTATGAGCGTTCCTCCCAATGCGGGTAAAATGGATCGCAAGGCATCATCGTTTTCCGTTTATCTCCAGTGGTTCTTATCCAATCCTAGGGGGAGGGATATAGATTTGATTCTTTGTGTTGAATTCATCGAAAATATCGGTAATCCAATGTTGATACAGAGGTGGTAAAGTGTCGTTTTTTTTCTTGAGCTGGACAAAGCTGATAAAGAAATCCTCTATTCCCCCTGCATTGCCCCAATCATTGTTCCAATACGGATAATTATATAAATCGTTAAAATTATAATTTGGGGACGGTCTGTCATTTGTATCACATGGCGCACCGACAATCTCATTGGTTGCCGATAATTCCTCGTTACTTCTGTATGGATTTTGCATATAGGTAACGAAAGGTGGTTGATATTGTACAGAAGTAGGTATTGCCGCCGTATCGGCGTATTGGTAAGCTTTCGGTGTCACTTCAGAGTAAAAAGGAATTTGTAATGTCTTATCCTGGCTTGGCTCTGCCGTGTTGATTATGTTCATATTTGTGATTTCCTGTAACATATATAATGCGTTTTATTAAAATTTGTAAAAAATGTTTCGTTCTTTTTTTAAAAATATTATATAAGATATTTTGTATCATAGACCATACAAATATTTATATATTTTACATTGCAGAAAAGAATATTTTTTAGACTTTATGAAACACATTCATAATGTTCGACAAATGTTCCATTTTCCAATATTAAAATTTGTGCACATAGTGCATTTTATATTAATCAGATTTAAATTGAGAAATTTAATTAAATTTTTAAATTTTAATTGAAAAATATTTGAGCAAGAAATCCCTATCATTTTGGTCGTAATAATCCATTAAATTTCAATAGATCGGACAAAAATAAAAATTTTTATGCACACATAAAAGCTAGAATCTTTACCTGCAAAGATTTCTTTTTAGGTTCGTGGTGTGCAGCCCGTCCACATGCTTCCTCCATATAATATCTGGTCTAAATGATCAAACAGATTTAATTAAAGTATCATTTATTCAAAGTGCCGTGTATAATAATTCCGCCTCCTCCGTGAACCGAAAGAACTCGGTGCCTCTCCTCAAAAAGGGGCACAACAGATTAGTTAATGACATCTTAAGATTGTACTTAAGACGGTCTTAAATATAAGAACCGACTATAAATACCGGCCTTAGAATCGTTCATCAGAGAATCATAAAACAGTTGCAATACTGTTGCGTTCTGCTGAACGTAGTCAAAATGAGAAATTAATTTATAAAAAAAAAAATGCAAATCAGGATGCGTCCGTGCGGTTCGACAAGAAGCTGCAGCCTATAGGCAACGTTCACGTTGTAGGCGCGTGGCGAGGCATTGGGAGGAACGCTAAGTAAATAACAACGGCATGGACAAAATTTTTGAGTGTGCAAATTTGGAGTTTGCACATTGCATCATCAACATTTTATTGCGCTTACAAAACTCCTCTTATGAGGAAACTGTATTTTATTTGATGCATAATTATTAGTATTTATTATTTAGTATAGTATAGTTTGGCTTTCTCACAAAGAAAGTTTTATGAGCGCAATAAAATGTTGACGAAGCAATGTGCAAATTCCTAATTTGCACACTTGTTTATTTTTATCTCCATCTTTATCCATTTTATTTAGGCTCCATCCTGTTCCGGGTGCCATTCCATTGAACTTTACGACCCGGGGGCAGGCCTTTAATCGGTTTTTTGCTCAATATTAAAAAAAAAGAATCTCCACCGATTATCGCCAAATTCAATACTTCAATTCAATATTAACCTTTCTTTAATGATACTTTATCGATTAAAAAAAAGTCAGTCCGAAATTTCTAAATTTGCAGAAGTTAGAGCGCAACCACGGATATTTCTCACTAAATTTCAAATTTTATTAGAAAAGAATCCTTTTATTGATTATCGCCCAATTCAATATCAACTTTCCTTTAATAATACTTTATTAATTAAAAAAAAGTACATTTATATTTATTAAATTGATTTTCTCCCAATGCTTTTGTTACAGCAAATGCTGCTGCAAATACACCACACAATGCTAAGCTTAGTTGCTTTGTAACTTCTTCAAATATTACATCATTCTGGGACAGAATATGTGTCTATATAATATGTGTTCTAACAATGAATAATTAAGATTTCTTTCAGTTTTTTCTAGCACCAATAAACCACTTGTCGGATGGATAGAGAATATGTTTTTGCCACTAGGCCTTATGGTACCTTCGCAACTTGGAATCACAAGATTTTATCGTTATACTCCCGATTTCGAAACAGATATAGTGCCCGTCGACTTTGCGGTAATTTTTTAATCGCTAGTGCGTGGGACGTTTTTAATCGATTCAGGTATGATCAGGTACTTGACCAACATCTCCATAGCTAATTTACTCTAAATGTTATTTCTTCTGTTTTGAACATTGTCAGATAATGTTCAAAACTGGTTCATTTGAACCAGATAATGGCATAATAATGGTTCATATGAGAAGCCGGGCTTTGAACGAGCGACGTGCTCCCGCCCTTCTA
>NW_020224003.1:0-11906 GCF_003070985.1 Temnothorax curvispinosus | reverse complement strand
CCGAGCTCCCATCTGGGGTAAGGGACGCGACATTTGTCACGTCACAACTCCCCGCTCCCAGACGAGTGCCGAGGGGGACGTCGGCCCCGGTCTGCCGGTGGCCACCACTCAAGCCTTCGGGAGTTTACCCCATTTGAACTTGACAATTTCCCTCATGCGACCTTATCTTGCCGATGACGGCTTCGCCCCGTCCGGCCCCGATCTGTCAATGCGTCTCCCTTTTCAACGTTACTCAGTATTACACGAAAATCACACGAAACGAAAATCTCCGAATCATTTCCCAACCTTTTCCTAATCTCCTCCCCTGATCAGTCAAATCTACTGCCGGGCTACCGTTTACCGTACCATCCTTACGGGTCGGGGACAGGAGGATAGTACGGTTTCAAGTCCTTAACATGTACTTTCCCTACGGTTGACCCGTCCAGCTGTGTCAATTCATACACCACCGGAGAGATCACCCGTTTCACTCGTAAGGGTCCCTGGAATTTCGGCGCCAGTTTTCCCGCGATATTCTGTGCGGCTGACGAAAGCACGTGCTGCCGCCTTAATACTAAGTCTCCGACTCGGAATCTTCGCGGTCGCCTACGCAGATTATAATGCGCGGCCTGCCTCTGGTTCGCCTGATCCATATTCTCCGCCACCCATTCTCGAACGGCCTTCAGTTCGATCATCCGCTGGGACCACTCCGCCGGGTCCCGCGGCTCCACCTGAGTCACGTCTTCCCCCTGGTCACGCAACAAGTTCGGCGGCACTAACTCACGTCCCAAATTCACGAACGCCGGTGACGCTCCCAACGACGAATGCAACGCGGTATTATACGCGAAACGGAACTGTGGGAGGTATTTATCCCACTCTCGGTGATCCCTCTCAATAAACGATACGATCATAGTTTTCAGAGTCCGATTGACCCTCTCTACGGGATTGGCCTGCGGATGGTACGGCGGCACCGTGGCATGCGTGATGCCATGCTCCTCAGCGAAGCCCTTCATCACGCGATTCACGAACTCAGTCCCGTTATCCGTGAGGAGGATCTTGGGCGTACCCCAGCGCGACACGATAAGATCCTCCAACGCTTCTTTAATTTTTGGGCCGGTGGCCGCTCGCAAAGGCTTCAACTCGATCCATCTTGTGAATAAATCTTGGATCACCAGAAGGTACTGGTAGCCGGCCTTGCTGCGAGGCAAGGGCCCCACTATGTCCGCGGCGATCGAAGTCCACGGCCCTTCTATAACGCGGCGGCCCATCCACCCCGCGGGACTAGCTTGTTCGACCTTCGTCCTCTGACATGTGTCGCACGTCCGAATGTACCGAGTGACCTCGCGAAACATATTTGGCCAATAGTACGACACGGCGAGACGCTGATAGGTCTTTTCGACTCCCAAATGACCGGCTTGCGGCGCGTCGTGGGATTCGCGAAGGGCCTCGGCGCGTAATTCCCTCGGCAATACCAGCTTCCACCGGTCCAAATCCTCAACTATGTCCGAAATTACCGGTCGCGGTCGCAAAAAGTATAGCTGCCGATCAACTATTTTCCAATGAGCAAACCGCTTCGGGTCAGTCGCTACCTCCCTATACCGCCTGCGATACCACTCGTCACTCGTATCACACTCTTCGATCTCAATTGCGGCGTTTACTCTTCCGCCTTCCGCGCCCTCATACATCCGCGACAGGGCATCGGGCACGTGGTGTAGGGCTCCCTTGCGGTACTCCACTGTGTAATCGTACTCTAATAATTCTAACGCCCATCGGGCCAAACGACCCGTGGGGTTTTTCAAATTGTGGAGCCACCGCAAGCTACTATGATCCGTAACTACAGTGAACTTGTAACCTTCCAAATACGGCCTAAACTTCTGAATGGCCCACACCACGGCCAGGCACTCTTGTTCAGTCACCGAGTACCGCTTTTCCGGGTCCGACAATACGCGACTGGCATAGGCTATTACGCGTTCTTCCCCTTCTAAGTTCTGAGTCAAGACCGCCCCCAACCCAACCGAGCTCGCGTCGGTTTGTAACACGAAAGGTTCTTTAAAATCTGGGCATGCCAGAACGGGGGCCGCCATTAAGCTATTCCTAATGCTATTGAATGCATGAACTTGTTCATCCCCCCACTCCCAGCGCCTGCCTTTCTTCAAAAGGCGGGTCAAGGGCTCACTTAGTGTCGCGAAATCCGGTATAAATTTCCGATACCACGATGACATCCCGAGAAACCTACGTAATTGTCTCAATGTTCGGGGTGCCGGGTACTCCAGCACGGGGCGCGTCTTTTCTGGGTCTACTGATACGCCTCCCGCCTCCACCACGAAGCCTAAATACTTAACCTGAGATCTACAGAACTCGCATTTATCCATGTTAATCGTTAATCCCGCAGCTTTAATCTTATCTAGCACTCGTTTTAGCCATTCGAGGTGTTCCTCGAAAGTTTCCGTCGCGATAATTATATCGTCTAGGTACGCGAAAACAAAGGGCTCCATTTCCGGGCCTATTAAACTATCTAATAGTCGTTGGAACGTCGCGGGGGCACCCGTTAATCCATATGGCATTCGAACGAAATGATACAAGCCTTTTCCCGGGACACTGAACGCGGTAATCTCTCGGCTATCTTTACTTAACGGAATCTGAAAATAAGCCTGGCTTAGATCAATTGTAGAGATATATTTTGCCGAACGTAGTTTATTGAGTATCCCGTCCATCGGTGGTATCGGGTACGCGTCCTTCTTCGATATTTTATTAACTCCGCGGAAATCCAGGCAAAACCGGTACTTGCCATTCGACTTCTTTACCATCACGATTGGGTTCGACCATTGACTTGCGGACGGTTCAATTATTCCGGCTGCTAACATTTTATCCACCTCTGCGCGAATTGCCTCTTGCACCTTTGGCGAGACTAAATAGCAACGTTGCTTTAGCGGCGGGTGATCTCCTACTTCTATTTTATGTTCGGTTAGGTCGGTAAGACCGGGGTCTCCTGATGGTGCTACTATTTTCCGTAAAAAATTTTCTAGATGCCTTTTCTGATCTTTTGTTAGCTCCGCGAGCCCACAAACGCGGGGGTCTGTTTCTTTCAACTGAAACTGATAGCGGGCGCGAGGCCTATCCGCGAAATACCATTCCCCTTTTTCGAAGTCTAGCGCGATACCGAACTTTGTTAGGAAGTCCATCCCCGCGATACACGGCACGGCCAAATCCGGCAATATGCCTACCGAGATTTTCCGACTCCGGTCCTTTAGATGGATAGAGAGCGAGGCTTCTTTATGAATCGGGGCTATCTGTCCGTTTGCCATTCGGATTGTTGCGCCCCCTTCTCGCGTGGTTGGGACGCCTAGACTTTTTACTATTTGCATCCCCTCGCGACCGAGAAGCGTCATGTTCGACCCCGAGTCCACCAACGCTAATAGTGGCCGGTCGCCTATCCGGATTGTAATATACTTCAGCGGGGGGAATTCGTCGGGATCGAGCGTCACGTACGAGAGTTTTTCCTCAGGGGCATTCGCGGTTCGGGCCTCGTTCTCGATCATTGGGGGCGTAGGGACCCGTCCTACTGACCCCCCTGTGCGTTTCCCGAACACCTAGGACATGTCCGCGTCGTAAACCCCGGGTTCCCGCACCGATAGCAATGCTGCCGTCGAGCCGCCCTGCAGGTCCTAGCCCGGTGGCCCATCTGATCGCAGTTCCAACATTTTAGGTTGGAATCGTCGGGAACCGATTTTGGCGCGACGGCGTCGGTGGCCGCCGCGGCGCTCCAGGCCCCTCTCCCGCTCGGGTCTCCCTGGGCCACGGCCTCCCCCGCGGCAACGGTATTTGGGGATCGCGGTTTCCCCTTCGGCGCGTGGTACGCTAAGTCCGGAAAAAGTGACTGTTCCGGTAACAAGGGGGGTCTATACATTTTGTCCGCGAGGAGGGTCCGTTCCGTTCGCGTAGCCAAATCCTCCAACGTGTGAAAGTCGCTAAACTCCCACCGACGGATCGCGAACTGTAGTCGCGGTAATAAGTTACGGTGGGCCAATGTGAGCTGCTCCGGGAGAGACCACGGAGGGCTCATTCGCGTGAACAGAGACCGTAAGCAGGTTAAATATTCGACCGCCGGCTCGTGTTCTCCCTGCGTTCTTCGCTGTATTTCTTCCCGAAGGGTCGTTAAATAGTCCGGATCGCCAAATCGACTGCGCCACGCGTGCTCGAAATCCCGCCAATCCCGCCAATTTTCGCTTTCTAATCTTACCCAATATAACGCGGTACCCGAGAGGAACAGTGGCAAGCACTTAAATAGTTCGGCGTCATCTACGTGAATAATGGAGCGGGCCTCCTTAATTCGTAACAAAAATGCTTCCGCGTCGCTACCACGTTGTCCGGAGAAGTGGAGGTTCCACTTTCTCATTATATTATAAGCCTCGGCCGCGGATCCGCGCGTATTCCCTCTATCGTGGCGCGGCGGGTACTCTATTCGCGGCGGGGGTGCCCGATGATAAGTGTCCCCCCACTTTTTGTGGGGGTCAGGCGGAAAATTGTACGCTCCCAAACTCCCGAAAGGGTCCTCCCTCCCCGTCGCCTTGTCCTTCGGGGTCGCCCCCTGGGTTCCCTGCGGACTAGCGGTCTGTATTTCGATGGCAGGCGGGGGTGGGGGTGGAGGCGGTTGGTCGTTCATCTTTTCCCGAATCGACCTTTCCTCAAATCTAGCTAAACGCGCTCGTAAGGTTGGCAGAATTCCGGCCGTGTCCAACCCCCGATCCTCTAAATGTTGAACCGCTTGTTCTTTCGTTAGGCGGTTGATCCACCGAAGAGGCGATTCAAGCAAGTCGTCCTCCCGCATAGGAGTCCTATTTGCCGCCCCTTATGACGCCGAACGCGAAACCGAAGACAGAAGCAAGGTCTTTTTCCCTTTTCCCAATACGCGGAATTACCAAGTACGCTATTATTCTCCAAGCTTATTATTTGGACGAAGAGATATGCCAGTCGCAATACTATCGAACGGTATTTACGTTCGCGGAACTCAACCGAAATCGAATCAACACAGCCCCCGAAACCGTAAACAGGCAGGAATGCGACTGAAAAACTCAAGTTCCCGAATACCGGCCGCACGCGAACCAAAACAAAGTCGAGCGAAGCGGCCTTCACTCGGCACTACACACCGCATTCATGGCACCAAAATTCCAGGGCCACGAAATAATAATTCGAAAATTCAATCGAACAGATAATTAACATAAGATAAGCACACAGAAATTAAGGAAACACATACACATAATGATTGCACAAAACAAATTCACTTGCGCACGCTCTCTCTCCCGATCTTCGTTAATTAGTATTAAATTTTCGGGCGAGAGGCCCCACGTTGGGCGCCAAAATTTGTGACGACGATGACGATGTCCTCACGGTCTCGCCGGCCGTGGAGGAGCGCGCCGTCGCTTTCTTCACTATCGATCTCTTTATTGATTCGCGATATTTATCTCCGAAACCCCGATGGTAGCTCGACTGAGTATTTTTACGATGTTATGTTGGGCGCCAGGTGCGATTCCACGCACCACGATTCACGAGATCGCAGTATTTCTCAGGCGTGGGCTTCTTTGATCAACCGCGGGTGGAATAGGAGAGGGAGCGTAGCGCAATCATCACACTCAAATAACATAAAACAAAGTTATATTTCGGTTAAGGCAGATAACATGTGGACGATAACGTGTTCCACGGCGAACAAGCAGAATTCGAGTACACGCCACGTGTCACCCCACGAGCGCGATACTCATTCCGTCGCTGAACTGCACGGCAATCCCGATCGAATCCGTACAAGAGTATTCCCCGACATAAGTTGCAGCGAATTCTACCCGGACGGTCAAACGCGAAATACTCGAAACGTCTACGTCTAACACTTAAACAATTAACGCAACTTCCTTACGGTATACCGCGACAACGCTGGGGATCTTCTTTCCCCTCGAAACGCACGAATGGCCTCACCCGTAAACTCGACACAACCGTGGGCCATTAATCCCGATGAACCGCACGTATAGCTAATTACAATGGCAGCAACTTAACCGGCAACGATAACTACGAGGCTCTCTCACGCGCGAGAGCCACTTCCCCAAAACTACGGCACGGTTAAGCCAACGGCGATCATGAAATTCCACGCGACGCAATCACCCGCAACGAGATTACGCGAAACGAAATTACTCACAACGATTACTCACAACGAAATCATACGCAACGAAATACACGAAACGATATCACACGCGACGAAATTACAAGTACGCTGACTGTCGGCGGCCGTACGTTTCATCCCCGAGACGGGCACTCGCGATCACTTCGTCGCACGGGCCCTCCCGCGGTATATCACTCGATATTCTTTAATTACGGCTGATTCCATACATTACCGCGGCACAACGCGACTCCCGGGAGGGCCTAGATATTCTCGCGATCTTACTTCGAGGAAGGCAGAGTAGTGGCCTTACAAATTTCGCCGATTCCGGCAGCTCGTCGCTCGGTTTCCAGGGCTCGATGTTGCTGGGATGGCGGCTCGCACGACAGTGGCGTTTCCTTGGTCCGGCGGGATCACGCAGGGCCCGCGCGCGCCCGCGCGCCGATTTCCCTAGCCTGGTCGGTGCTGCGCCCTGGCCTGCCAGCGATCCCTCTAGGCGATCGCCGCGCTCTACTATAGCGCCCTTCGTCACTGCGCCCATCCGCCGGCGGTAGTTTCAAAGTCTGCCCACGTGAGACCGGCTGTCCGGGCCGCGTCTCATCGTCCGGTTCCTCGACGGCCAGGCTGGCCGGGCCATGGCTCGTCGACCGGGGCGGTACCGGTGGTGGCCCCGTTCCTCAACGGGGACCTTCGTCGGGGCGTCCCCCTCTCCGGGTCCTCCGTATTCGGGTCGCAGTGCTCTCGTGCCGCTTGTGACGCCTTGACAGGTCAGCTGATCTTCCAGCTGTGGGCTCCAGCGTGACCCGCCCGCCGACCGTACGCCCTCGGAAGCTCCTGGTTGTCCAGTTGTAAGTCCCTCGACGCGGCATACGCCGTTACATTCATCGTGACCCTGGCCACCTGCTCCGCACTCCCTCGACCTGCAACGCTCGCAAAGATCTTATTCCTAACCTAAATATTCGCTCTCCGCCCGTCTCGGGCGGAGGCACCATCTCTGACGCCTCCCTCGGCCGAGCTCCCATCTGGGGTAAGGGACGCGACATTTGTCACGTCACAATATATCTTTTTTTGCGTATATTTTTTAAACTATTACAGATAGACTAATTTTGTTTGAGGCATTTGAAAGCACATAAAAAGCATATAATTCTAGCATATTGAGTTTTTTATTTTATATGTAATTTTAATGAGTGGGGATGCTAGCTTACGTTAAGCCAGCACCCTCAGTTTCAATTGCAATTTCCCACGAAACTGCTCGAGCACAAAAATCGTGAATAGAGCACATAATTAACGCATAAAGAGCACTTAATTTCTGCATATGTGTTATTTCGGTTTTTTATGGAGAGTGTTAACTTAACAGACATAAATACATTATATTACTTTTTTACCTTTTAAGATTTTTTTCTTTGTTTACGGATGTTTGCAAATCTAAGCTATTCCATTATAGAGTGTTCCAAGTCTTTCTCTGTATTACAAGGGATTGTTGTCTAATAGCCTCTAAAACAAGAAGAATTCAATATAGTTTAGATAAGAAAAAGGTTGTAATTTAATATATACATAATTTAATTATAATAAGCAGCTTTACTTACGACTTGTGTAAAAGCTTCTTGGTCATCTTTTAGCATTTCTAGTATCTTGTACAGAGTTTTCCTTATAATATATTGTTCACTGATGTTTATCTTAGCCAGGGTCAAATTTTTCAAATGGTGGTTTTTTGAATTTGATACAACAATTGATCCCATATGTTAAGACATATTCATTGCCCTGTACATATAAAATATGCTTACAATAATTTATTTATATACTTTAGAGTGTGATTATAGCACATATATGTGAAAAAAATATAGAAATAAATAAAAAGTCAGTTTTGGTCTTGTTTGTACTGATCGTTTGTTACATATCTATCAACTTTATACCAATTTTATACTAAATTACTTTTACAGTGATATATGCAAACAATGATATATTAAAGCCGCACAATACTTCAACAAATCGTCTTCATGCATACCAGCTTATTTATACGTTATCATTTACATATTTCGCTAAATTTTGAGGTTATTTTATAGAAAGTTACACGCAGCTACTATTCATAGCACAAATAATTATAGCACGTATATGGTTAATTGAATTCTTATCATTAATATACAACTTTTAGAATATAATAGTTACTACTTATATATAAATATGCTGTAAATAAAGAGCACTCCGCACTCCTCGATTGACACACGTGTATACGCACTCACGCATCGTATGTAGGATAATCATGTACATCATGGCTGTCGCGATGAGCGTTGCGCACAATATAAAACGATAACATTATAACAACAGAAAATTAATATACTACCAACGTTATTTCTGAGTCCAAATTACAAGGAATTTTGAACTGTTGCATTGATCTCAAATAAATGTCAGAGTAACATTTGAAAAATATTTTCTGTAACGTTTTCAAATTATTTTAACAACATTCAGAAAAATCATATTACGAAATAATATTTTTCAAATATGTGTATAATATTATTAAAAAACGTTTAAAAAATACACATAAAGTCAATATTTCTAAACGTTAATTTAATGTTCCTTGCTTACTGGGATATAATTCATATTACCTACTTATTGTACAATACATATCATTTATTAAAATTTATTTATTAAATAATACATATTACAAATTATATAATACATATGTACGTAAGTATGCATATATCTATAGATATGTAGGGGAGAGTGGGCACCCTTGAACCACGTTTTTTCAAATCACATTAAAAATGATTTTTAATAACTTCATTATAATATAAATGAGACTATTTGATGTTTAATATAATAAACTTTGTTTGTAAATGATTTAAGAAGTAAATTTTTAGAAATATTTTGCAAAAATAATGATATTTCGAAATGTGCGTTTTTCACAGTGGACCAAAAGCGTGAGGTCGATTGAGCCATAGTGTAGGGTACACTGTGACATGTAATGTGAAAGGTAGGGTATTCTGTGACACGTAGAAGAGATCTAATTGAAAACTGAAAACAACTTCACAGCGACTCGATTACATGTGATCTGTAACTAAAGGGTTAAAAAAAAAAAAAAATAAGCGTAGTTCTGTAAGCGTGGAACAGAAGACACCCCATCAACCTGCGTCACATTAGGTACTCCACTGAACATCGATATAACCTCACTTTAGTAGAAATCAACGAATATTGCCTCATAGCGACTCGATTACATGTGATCTGTAACTAAAGGGTGAAAAAAAGAGAAAATAAAAGTGTGGAGATGATTATATCGATGGAAATTATTCTATTTTATAGGAAAAAGTGTAGTTCTGTAAGCGTGGCACAGAGGACGTCCCATCAACCTGCGTCACATTGGACCCCACTGAACATTGATATTATTTATCGTAAATATTTCAGATACAAAACAATTAAACGTTTTTGTGCGCACTTTGGTATTGAACCTAGATCCCGACGAACGTCTTATGAATTTTTTTTTAACTGTAGAATCCTTAGAAATCCATAAATATCAAAAAGTTATGACAAGTAAAAATTTACTTTGCAAGGCTCTAATTACATATCTGCCTTTAACTAAAGTATATATGCTTATTTCGGCATAATTTTTTGATGGAAGTTATATGTTTTGAAAACGAAAGTTTTCATACCCACCGTCACTATTTTGCAGAACGTTAATACAGAAAACTCGCACTGTCACATTGGACCCCGTGGCTCAAGGGAGCCCACTCTCCCCTATGTACGTACACCGACAGAAATGGTGTCTCTCGGGGGCAAGGTTACGTATATATGCAAGCTCACGCATACCTAGCCGCCGCGCGCTGTGAGACACCATTTATGCCAATGCGTGTATGTAGAGGAAAAATAAAAAACGTACCCCCCCCCCCCCAAATCGACTCCAAGCTATCGATCAAGCCTACTTAGAACTTGATCCGTTCACTCGTTATTGAGATCTCAAAATCTCGAGTAAGGGAGACCGGGGTTAAACCGTCAGTTTTTTTTCGGTGTCGATTTTTAACAACAAAATAAATAATTTTAGTTAAATGTGGTATACCACACTGTAAAGAGTGAACCTTTAGCTACAAAATTTATATAAAAAATTTTTGTCTACGTCGCTTTGTTTAACCGGTATAGAGCAAAAACGACAACGGTGGAAAAATTGAAATCTCAAAAATGCCGGGGTTTAACCGTCACACTGCATTTTCAATACATATACGTACATCTAATCCTGAAAAATGATAGGATACATTTTAATAATTGTTTTTTAAGAAAAAAATATAAAAATTTATTTAAAATTTTTATGCAAAACATTATTAAAAAAATAGTTACGAGGGTTCCTCTTTCCGCAGAAGTCACTCGCCCGACTTGTTTCACTCCTCGACGTCCGATGACTCTATTCGGTGTCTGAACGGTTGTAATTCCCGTCTCATCCATATTCTATATACAGTGAGCCTGGAAATGCCCGGAAATGCACCCGGACTGCTTACTGACGGATTAGCTTTAAACACAAGTTTCAGGTTTGATCGCCCATGAAATATTAGACATCAATGATAATGAAAAAACTACACTGGATTCGTGTTCAGCATGCATTATTCTTTATAATCACGTACCTCAAGATTTGGAGAACAAATATTATTGCAGATATTATAAAATTTTCACGCGCAGAAAATGTAACTTTCACCTTCCAAAAACACGTTTGCCCTCGTAAAAATCATAACACGGCAGGTAATCTGCCGAAACTCCGTTGGTTACATGGGTACCATAAGCAGCGTTTACAATGTTAATAGCGAGTTCGCACAATTACAATATACAGGTTCCGAAATATTTGATTTGACGGTTCAACCCCGTTGACGTTTTACCCCCGACTCGCAACTCGTGCGTTCGCGTAAAAGAGTCCGGTACGTCTCACTCCGCGCGTACTTGGTGCGAGACACTACCGTGTCTCTTGATACGTATTACACAATTAAAAATTGTGTAATATAATTTGTTGCTATATGTTAATTCTAATTTTATTTTGGAAAATTTGACAGCTTAATCAAACGTTACTATGAGGTTATTATAGTTATGTAAAGAAGCTCTCAACATGTAGTGATTTACGAAAAAAAAAATAAAAGGGAAGAAAATTTCAAAGAAATAGGAGAGAGTGTCGTTATACTACGTATATTTACGAGGGTAAGATCACTATACAGATAATTTTTTTGTGGTAAGAAGATCATTATGTATATATGTATATATATGTATAATATACATTGTATATACATATCTATGCAGATAATTATATAGGGGAACGGGGGGTATCCCCGGTCAGTGGATAGCCCCGGGCATTATTGAAATTCAAGTATACCGCGTATCTATGGCCATTGTTTAAACATTCGAATATTGCCCTTCTGCGTATCTCGACATATGCAGAATGTTTAAACAATGGCCATAGATACGCGGTATATTCGAATTTTAATAATGCCCGGGGCTATCCTCGTTCCCTTGTGTTATTAAGTATAAAACAGTTACATAGGGTAACTCCGGTATTTACGTCGCGCGGAGTTTTACGCCGCAGATGTCAGAAAAAAATAGAAGAAATGAAGGTACTTGCTCACAATTATTCTGCGCTATGTGCCTTTATGCCATATTAATATTGTGTTGAAATTTCAGTTCTTTACTGTTAATATTAACGAAACTATCGTGAGTTGAATCGATTTCTCACCGTCGTAAGAAGCGCGATCTTGATGTGTTACGACCTACACGTAAAAGTGTCTGTGAAGTTGGCATATCATTTTCCAGCAGATCAAAAATAAAA
>NW_020224002.1:499-1097 GCF_003070985.1 Temnothorax curvispinosus | reverse complement strand
CAAAAAATAAGTTTTAGATCAAATTGTGTCGATTAGACAAAGTGTTGAGTTTGCCCCGGCGGGGTGTCGAGTTTACCCCGGCATTTTTCAATTCGAAAATTTGTCTTTGTGTCACTTTTCCTTTCTTAGCGGCAAAACAAAGCGACGTACAGCAAAACTTTTTGAATCAATTTTGTACCTGAAGGAACACTCTTTAAATATATACCATTGAATTTGTCTAAAAATTTTAATTAAATATTAAAAATTGCTTTTAAAAAAATAGTGTCGAGTTAGCCCCGGTCTCCTCTACTCTGAACACTTTGCGAGAATAGCAATAATTATAGAGATATATTTAACATTAACAGACACACCGGCAAACGAGGCTCATTCAAATGACAACGATGATAACTCTGAAAATTGCGAGAATAGTGATAAGAACAATGAAAACCAAAAGAACGATGAGGAAAAAAATTTCCCATAAAGATATTTTATAAATTTATAAATTCACATTGTATAACATTTACTGTAATTAATATATAATTAATTATTTTATTGCCACCGTTAAATTTTATAAATGTCTTATAATGTTTTATAAATATAAAGATTTCTTTTAACATAT
>NW_020224002.1:0-399 GCF_003070985.1 Temnothorax curvispinosus | reverse complement strand
CAAATAAATAAGTTATAGATTATTTATCTGACCACCAAATTAACAGTTCAACAATTTTCTCATTATTTTAAATAATTGTTCTAGCTACTTTATTCCAAATTTTTGTACTTTTTAAGTACACAATAAACAATGTAATTTCATTTTCAGACAACAAAAAATAAGTTTTAGATCAAATTGTGTCGATTAGACAAAGTGTTGAGTTTGCCCCGGCGGGGTGTCGAGTTTACCCCGGCATTTTTCAATTCGAAAATTTGTCTTTGTGTCACTTTTCCTTTCTTAGCGGCAAAACAAAGCGACGTACAGCAAAACTTTTTGAATCAATTTTGTACCTGAAGGAACACTCTTTAAATATATACCATTGAATTTGTCTAAAAATTTTAATTAAATATTAAAAATTGC
>NW_020224001.1:328-8330 GCF_003070985.1 Temnothorax curvispinosus | reverse complement strand
CCGTCAACGCAGAGTTCTCGGCTCAGGGACCAGGAACCTTAAAGCTATAGTAATTTGCTTCGAAGGTTTCGATATTCGAAGTATCGAAGCTTCGAGAAGCTTCATGCAAAGTTGTCAAAAATAACAGCCCTAATTTATATATTCTTTTCTTTTCAATTTATTATAATGACAGAAAAACTACAGACAGTGGACAAAGATTATTTTGTGGTCGAATTCGTTGATGGAGTTCAGATTATTCTGGATAACTGCACCAAAAAAATTATTTGTATAACTGCAACCAAATTATTTGGTACATATATTTTGGTTAATATAAAATGTTTTACTTATGCTAAGCAAATGTATTATAGAGAGAGCAAAACTAAGGTTAGATATACATTTAGATTAAGACTATTATATTCGTGAAAATAAGTCTTGCAGTTGTAATTCTATCATTCCGTTGCCATTTATGTGAGGCAAAATTCAAAGATATTAATTCGTTTATTCGTCATTTTTCTTTATTTCACACATTTGAAACATGTAATCGTTACGTATGTATGCAAAATGACTGTTGTCGCATATTTCAAAATATAAATGTTTTTAAAAGTCATTTAATTAACAATCATTCAGAAAATAATGCACCATTTTTAAATAAAAAAATTTGTACATGTTGATTTATCAGCAAGTGATAATGGTAACAGAGATTTTGACGTTTTTACTCCTGACTCATTTGTGAGTAAAAATGAATTCATTTATGACTTTGACAATACCGAACAAAATCTTGTTGACTTAAAAAAGCAGTTACTACATGAAACTGCAAAATTTGTGTCCAGTTTTTATAATAAATTGTCAATGAATAGAACGCATGTGCAAACGACTGTTGATTCTACAAGTATGTTTATCAACAAAATAATATTGGCATGTCTTAAGCCAATGTTCTAAATTTTGCCAAGAACGTCGATGGTGCGATTCAATATAAAATTGAACAAATCTTCAACTTATTTGAAAATCCATTCGAATTACTTGATTCAGAGTTCAAACGATTTAAATACTTTAAAGAACAAGGTACTTTAATAGAACCAGAATCGTATGTAATTGGACAGCAAACTGTCGGGAAAAAAATTTATTCGAGTTACGTGATTGTACCCGCCAATGTGACCGGTCAGTATGTGTCCGTAAAAGCAGTTATACAAAAATGATTTGTTTTGTCTAATTTTTTTGAAGAAATTTTAAATTACATGCAAAATTTGTCAATGGAATCGAATGGTGTTTCAAACATAATTCACGCTGAATCATTCAAAAAATTACAAAACAAGTATTCGAACAGAATAATTATTCCTTTTATATTTTATTACGATGAATTTGAAGTAAACGATTCACTTGACTCACGTACTGGCACTCATAAAATTGGTGCTGTATATTATTCTTTGCCGTGTACACCTCCACATGCTCAATCTCAGCTGGTTAATATACAAATTGCATTATTATTTAATAGTAGTAACCGAAAAGAATTTGGAAACCGAAATACTTTTTTACCACTCATTAAAGAACTAAAATTTTTACACACGCATCCAGTTTACACGACCAAAAATAATATTGATATTTATGTAAATTGTCGCTTAATTGTAGCAGATAATCTTGGTCGTCACGAAAACAATATCCCATGTTCAATATGTAAAATATCTTGTAACGAATTCCTGAGTGCAACTTGTGAAAAACCTGAACTTTTACGTAACGTAGAAAATTACAAACTTGATGTTGAAAAAAATGATGTTAGTACAACCGGAATAAATGAAGAATGTGTATTTCATGAAATAGAAGACCTTCACATTTTGGAAAACAGTGCTCTTGATATAATGCATAACATTTACTTATGTAGAAGTTTGCGAATACGATCTGTCTCAAATTCTATTACAGTATATTGTAAATTTAAAGCTTTTTACACTTCAAGATTTAAACGATCGTATTGGAGCTCTTGACTTCGGTGTAAGTGAATTAGATAATCGAATTCACTTTTTAAAAAAAGAAAAATTAAATAATTGTCATTTGGGTTTTTCTGCATCTCAGGCAATACGTTATAAAATATTTTGGTCTCATTATTAATAATCTTGTGCCTTTATTTGATTCTCATTGGGAATTGTACTTTACTCTATAAGAGCAATAATTGATATTTTAAACGCTAGATCTTTTTCACTGCAAGAAGTTAAATATTTGCAATGTTTGGTAACGGAACATCATGAAATTTACGTTAAATTATTTGGCAATACTTCAAAAACAAAACATCATAATATGTTGCATTATCTACAACTTATGCTTCGTGTAGGACCTTTAGTGAATATTTGGTGTATGCGTTTCGAGGCAAAACACAAGGAATCAAAGATAGAATCACATATTATAACTAGTAGAAAGAATTTGCCACTCACTCTTGCGTTGAAGCACCAGTTAAGGGGTTACACCGCTGTAGAGCACGAAAAAAATAGGCATATTTCGGGAATTTTTTTTGCGCAATAAAGAGCGATCAATCGAAATTCTGTAAAATGGGATTTATAATTCTAGTAATAAAGTACAAAAAATATTTTTTTCAACTTCGTTCATGACAAAATGCGGCTGCGCAGCATTTCTCTGTCGGTGCCTTTTTTTCCACGGCCGGAAACCTAACCCCCGCAATATTTGACCTGGAACAAAAAAACAAAGTTTTTTTGATTCTATAGAGCAACAGCAAGAGACGTACGTAGGATTTTTTCGATATATTGATTTTTCGCGAAATGGTGCACTTTTGAAGTGAATGGTGCACTATAGTTTGATCAAACTTTTTTTTAAAATTGTGCACCATTTCGCGAAAAATCAATATATCGGAAAAATCCTACGTACGTCTCTTGCTGTTGCTCTATAAAATCGAAAAAACTTTGGTTTTTTGTTCCAGGTCAAAAATTGCGGGAGTTAGGTTTCCGGCCGTAGAAAAAAAAGCACCGACGGAGAAATGCTGCGCAGCCGCCAATTTATCATAAACGAAGTTGAAAAAAATATTTTTTGTACTTCATTACTAGAATTATAAATCCCATTTTACAGAATTTCGATTGATCGCTCTTTATTGCGCAAAAAAAAATTCCCGAAATATGCCTATTTTTTTCGTGCTCTACAGTAGTGTAACCCCTTAAAACTAAATAATAGATTACTCAATAAAATTTCTTTAACAGATGAAATGTTACTCGGACCAAGTGTTTCAACAGATTCAGTATATCTTCACCCTCATTTTGATTTGTTTAAAGAATACTTACCAGAAACTTACACAATTGTTTCATGGATAAAAATCCAAAGCATTTTATTTAAGCCACAATTTGTGTTAAATTTAAGTGTTACGGACATGTTACCTGTTTTTGGTATTATCCATTTTATTTGCTTAAATAAAGCAAACAAACTATTTTTTGTTTTACAAGTTTTAGAAACACTTAGTTTTTCGAGACATTTATACGCTTATCGTGTTTCGTTTACGAGAAAATGGAAAATTTTAAAATGCAATAAATCAATCAATAAGTAAAGCGTTACTTCTTTAGTCAAATCAATTAATGCCGGTTATTTTGTAATACAAGAATAAAATTTTCTACCAAAAATATGGTTGTCATTAATGTATGTTTATTTAACTCAAAACATTTTGGTTGCAGGAACTAAATAGAAGGAACCAAATTTTTTTTGGAGCAATGAAACATTTGGTTGATCATATATTGGTTTTTTGGTTTGGTGTACCTTGGTTAGGTCTACAAAACTGTTTTTTCAGTGTGGGTTATTGCAGATAAAAGTTTGGCATACTGGCCTAAAGCAAAATCAGATAACAGATTACGATACTATGGTCTATACAAGAAGTTCTGTAAAGAACGATTAGAGATTAGAAACAATTAAAACAATTCTGTATAAAAAAGGTTAACAGCAATCATTGATTTCCAACTTTTATTTTAATCTTTCTATTTTCTTTTATCCCAATCTCTAATTTCCTTACTTTTGTTTCTATTCTCTCTTATATAGGTAAATATCGTTAATAAAATGTATTTTTTTCCATTTTCGGTTTTATTTTCAAATACCAAAATTAAATTAAAGAAGGTCGAATGTCAAAGCGATGTTTATTAGCCGTATAACACAGACAAGAGGAAGAAACAGAGGAGAAATAATGCTAAAGTACAATTTAGTGATAACAGTGATAATGAAGAACAAATTTGTAAAAAAAAAAGAAAAAAGTTAAACCAAAGAAAATAAATTTACTATTTACTTTCTCAGGCTCCAGTTACTTCTTCAAACCCCACGCATAAAGTTAATCATATGTGTTGTATACTATATCAAACAATCTTTCCTGTTGTGGATATAAAATCTTTATCATCTGGAAGCCAAACACTGGATGTTGCCATATTACCCCCTCCCCCAACAAAACTTTATTTGAGCTTCTTGTCTTCAGAAATTATCTTTTGAATTTTTTCGATGACTTAAAGATCACTCTATATACTCAGGTGCTGTGGAAACAACCGAAGGTTGGCAGCAGTCGGGAGAAAAATAATTATTTTATATTATATAGTACGGACATTTATAGGACTGCGCTCAGGTATAGAAAAATATGACCGGTGACTCACACCAATGAAGAAAAGAGATAGCAACTGGTAGAGGTAAAGCTGTCTGTTTCTATCCAGTAGCGTGTAGACAAAGAGGGAACGAGGTAGAGGTCAACTCTACCGGGCACTTTTTGAAGGCTTTCATGTAGGGATCACGTAGTCCATAGGTATACTATATGTCAATGGAGTAGACTAATAAGAGGCCTGTTCGTTTTAGCTAAACTTCTTGTATGACTCATCTTTCCTCTTTTTCTTTTCACGTTGGAGAAAAGAAGAAAAGATGAACTGTGCAAGAAGTATAACTAAAACGAACAGGCCTAAGGAAAGTGGAGCGGATAGTGTTCTTCATGCTGATTGGTTCCGCCATGTCCAGGTAAACTTCTGGCGCTAAAAGGTGAGCGAGTATGCGGAGGATGGCTCTCACGTGCCGCACACAAGTTAATCGACGTTGGTGAAACTGGGCCTATAAAGAGGAGTTTATATATTCCGCTCATTTCCAAAAAAAGTTTACCTGAACATGGCGGCTTCCGGCTAATCCGCTCCACTCACCTTATAGTCACTAAACATCGGAGCACGTTGCCGATTGAAGCGCCTATCAAATCTGAGCATGTTGCTCCGGGTAGATCACGGATCGCAAATATATATATATATATTTAACAATATAAAGTTCAAAAAACGGCGCATTCGATCACCACGCTCGACCGAGGTACCCTCCCGTAGAGAATATTTTCCGATTACTATTACAACAATATAAAGTGTATATATTGTGTATATATATATACAAATAATAAATTTTAAATATTTACTTAATGATAAGCCGCATTATCCGCCGTCCGCGTCGTCACGCACACCCATATCACTCACTCGCACGCATCCACGCTGATAATCATTTAATATTATACTCCCATCGCATTATTTTCTGAATTATTTTTATTTATTGTTGTCTTTATTTATTTAAAATTTCGAGGTCTAGTAGCGCCAAGTTTTTTTACAAGAAAAATTTATGTATTTTAATAAAATATTTTTATTTTGTACTGTTACCTTTGTAATTCTTTGTGACCACTAAAAAATACACATGTAAACTTTGTATTTAAATATCTTGTATTCCCTTGTTAAATTTAAATAAAATTTTTTAATCTTATAAAATTGTTATTATACATTCTTTTCTAATTGACACAATGTAAAGATTTTTCAAAGTAGTGCAACAATTATTTGTTGAGGCTATATATATGTTCTTTCTGTAATTGGCGCTGTAATTTAAAGAGATATCATTTCTTTTTTGTAATTGTAATAGATCACTTAAAGCGCGACTCTTCTTTTTGATAAGGTAACATAATTTTGTGATGTGTCTTGATAGATCACTTGGGTTTAATTTTTCGGAAATAAAGATACTACTGCTTAGATTTTTTCAAGATTTTTCGAGATATAAAGATTACGTCTACCACTTGTTACTTAGGTTTTTTCGATGTATAATACTACCACTTTCTTTTTTTTTTCGAGGTAACAACATATACACTACTATGCGTGTACTTGGCGCCTTTTTTACCTTTTTTTTAAAAAAGGAAATTTTGTACGGATATCACGCCTTTTTGTAGTATTACGCATTTTATAAACAGTATGTACAGGGTAAAGCTATTTGGAGGTATAATACTACCACTTTGTTTTTTTCGAGGTAACAACATAACAGGGTAACAACATAATACATATACACTACTATGCGTGCAATGTACTTAGCGCCTCCTTTTACCTTTTTTAAAAAAATGTGTATACACATAATAAAAATGCGGAATTATTTTTGTCAGACATAATTTTAATTCATCCAATTTTTATTATATCAAAACATAATTTTAATTCATCCAATTTTTATTATGTCTAGACATAATTTTAATTCGTCCAATTTTTATTATGTCTAGACATAATTTTAATTCAGCGAATTTTTATTATGTCATGACATAATTTTAATTCTGCCGCTAGGGAATTTTTAAGTCGATTCTTATGAATTAAGCTTGAATTCGATGTCTAGGTGTCCCATGTTGCCGATGACGAGGTCCACATAAAGCGCTCCGTAGTTTTCAGTGTCTACGTGTATTAATACCTTGAATTCGATGTCCACATGTCCCAGATTGCCGATGACAAGATCCAGATAGTGCGCTCTATATTTTTCGGTGTCCAGGTGTAATAATACGTTGAATTCGATGTCTAGGTGTCCCACGTTGCTGATGACGAGGTCCACATAGTGCGCTCCGTAGTTTTCGGTGTCTACGTGTATTAATACCTCGAATTCGATATCTACGTGTCCTACATTCAGATTTAAAGTTATTAATACACCTAGACACCAAAAACTACGAAACGCACTATGTAGACTTTGTCATCGGCAACCTGGGACACCTAGACATCAATTTCAAGATATTAATACACGTAGACACCGACAACTACGGAGCGCACTATGTGGACCTCGTCATCGGCAACCTGGGACACCTTATAGACATCGAATTTAAGGTATTAATACACGTAGACACCAAAAACTACGGAGTTCACTCTCTAGACATTGTCATCGGCAACCTGGGACACCTAGACATCGAATTCAATGTACGATTACACCTGTACACCGAAAACTATGAAGCGCACTATCTGGATCCCGTCATCGGAAACCTGGGACACGTGGACATCAAATTCAAGGTATTAATACACGTAGACACCAAAAACTACGGAGCGCATTATGTGGACCTCGTCATCGGCAACCTGGGACACCTAGACATTGAATTCAAATTACGATTATACCTGGACACCGAAAACTATGAAGCGCACTATCTAAATCCCGTCATCGGCAACCTGGGACATGTGGACATCGAATTCAAGGTGTTAATACACGTAGACACCGAAAACTACGAAGCGCATTATGTGGACCTCGTCATCGGCAACCTGGGACACCTAGACATCGAATTCAACGTACGATTACACCTGGACACCGAAAACTATGAAGCGCACTATCTGGATCTTGTCATCGGCAACCTGGGACACGTGGACATCGAATTCAAGGTATTAATACACGTAGACACCGAAAACTACGGAGCGCACTATGTGGACTTCGTCATCGGCAACCTGGGACACGTAGACATCGAATTCAACGTATTATTACACCTGGACACCGAAAACTATGAAGCGCACTATCTGGATCTTGTCATCGGCAATCTGGGACATGTGGACATCGAATTCAAGGTATTAATACACGTAGACACTGAAAACTACGGAGCGCTTTATGTGGACCTCGTCATCGGCAACGTGGGACACCTAGACATCGAATTCAACGTATTATTACATCTGGACACCGAAAACTATAGAGCGCACTATCTGGAACCCGTCATCGGCAACCTGGAACACGTGGACATCGAATTCAACGTATTATTACACCTGGACACCGAAAACTATGA
>NW_020224001.1:0-318 GCF_003070985.1 Temnothorax curvispinosus | reverse complement strand
GTATTATTACACCTGGACACCGAAAACTATGAAGCGCACTATCTGGACCTCGTCATCGGCAACCTGGGATACTTAGACATCGAATTCAAGCTTGATTCATAAGAATCGACTTAAAAATTCCCTAGCGGCACTTTCTGCCAAGCGTAGAGAACCTTCTTTTCCGGCAGCGGTGGTAATACGATGTAAGGATACGAAATCTCTCCAGATAAACATGACCTCATAGAAGTTAGCCGGACAATTTCGACTTACGACATTTTTTTTTTTACGAATTGATTGTTAGTCGTTTGTTATTGATTGTTAGACTAATTAGAACGTTTG
>NW_020224000.1:0-1437 GCF_003070985.1 Temnothorax curvispinosus | reverse complement strand
AATATACACTTTTGCAATTTTTATAAGTCAACATTGAAAGGTTCTATAATCATTCATTGCATATTTCACAAGTAACATAATTTTTTCCGCGATTCGCGCAAACGGCTCCACTGTGCGCCGCGGCCGCAGCATATCCCCTCTAACTGGCTAGTTCGGACACGAACCATTAGCACGGACGCAAACCATGTGCGGTTACCGAGCGAAACGACGTAGTTGATGCGCACTTTCTCAGGCGGCGCGTCGGAAAATGCGACACAGAAAAATTGACGAAAAATGCCGGGATGGCCTCTCTCAGGTTTTTCTCTGGCATTACTAAAATAATTTTTAGATGGATTTTTTTTTGTACACATTGAATCTTACTTCTACTTACACGATATTATTCCTACATGTTTTCCCAAATGTGGATGATAAACATTATGTATGTATAAACTGCAGAATTTTTGTTTTAAGCAAATATTGTCGTCAGGTGATAGCTGTAGGTATATGTGCCCAAATAAGTAATATTTTTAATTTTTTGATGTTTTTGATATAAAATTGCGTTTGGCACCATAGATTTTTGTGCGGACTTTAATTCTGTAAAAGATTTTTGCAATTCTATAAAGCCAATTAAAAGATCCATCTAAAAACGATAATGTCGGTAAATCATACGGCTGCAGAATCCCCTTAATGTATATAAATTTAATAAATTTCAATACTAACCAGCTCCATCATTTTGTACATTTTTGTCACATATTTTTCTGCTTGTAGGTATTGTTTTGCAAGCGTATTTTTCAAATAACTGAAACATGGAAAATCTGCGTGAATTATGTTATTATTGTATATAATGTATATAAAAGTCTTATTGTACAATAAATATTATTGTACAGTTGCGCTCATTAATGCCTGGACACCGAAAGTTGGATGCGTTTTGGAAACTCACTCTTCGTCTCTTTCTAACTGTCCCCCTAGCTTAGAAAGAGACGAAAAGCCGAAATGCATTCAATTTTCGGTGTCCAGGCATATGAGCGCAACTGTACAATGAAAATTTGCTAATAATTGCTAATAAAAATAAAATTTTATTTTTTACTTACAAATGGAACAGCATTTGCTTTGAGCAAATTTGTTCGACAAATATTAGTTATATCATAGTTCACTTCTTTAAAATGAGCGGAACACACAGCACCAAATTTTGGTACATTGTAATTACTTAAATTTAATGCTTCTAACCACTTTTTCCTCTTCTCGTCGTTTTTTGGTAATCTAAACGAATAATTCAGTTGTTAAAATCATGAGTTTCATACGAGGGGCTTTCAATAAGTAATGCAACACATTTTTTTCTCATTTAAGATTTGTTTTATTGCAGTTTTAAAATTAAAATAAAACAAACCTTAAATAAGAAAAAATGTGTTGCATTACTTATTGAACGCTTCTCGAATATACCTAATGGTAATAATTAAT
>NW_020223999.1:0-3166 GCF_003070985.1 Temnothorax curvispinosus | reverse complement strand
ATGTAACATATACACTTACAGATTGAATTTTATTCTTTCCAACTTTGCACAGTTGGCGAGAGCATTAATACCCCGAGATGTAATATGCCTTGGGCCGAATGATGATGATAATACTTCTAAATTGCGACACGACGTCCCCAACTCTATTAGAACTGCATCGTTTATGCGCTCAACCGATAACTCACGCATCCGTTGATTATTTTGCAATATTCTGCAAAGACGTTCGTAACTTATAATAGTATTAAAAAGATTTAAATGTTCCAAGGTATTTAGCTCCTCAAGATATGAAAATCCTTCATCTTCCACGTAACAATGACTGAGATCCAATTCTATGAAAAACGTTGTATATTAGAAATTGTGTGTCGAACAATTTACCATAATAATCCTGACAATTATTTACATATATTATATGCGCATATATTTACCTTTCAAATTTGTGCACGTGTTTGGAATTGCACGTAGGACAACTTTTAAATCGATATTGCTATTCGTTCGTATAACCTGTGCATAGTAATGCTCGTCACTGAGTCTTAAATGCGTTAAACGACTACCGCATTTCTTAATAAAACTTGCCATATTTTTGCCTGTATATGTGCATCCTGTGACATCTAATTGTCGCAAATGTTTACATCTATGTGTAAAATTATGTAATATATCGTGTATGTATTTTTCAGATCTATTGATCCATCGCATGTTTAAACTTTTATAGAGTTCACGGTCTCGTGTTAAATAATTGAAACGTCTATCTACACGACTTGTGTTGCATAACGTCGCCAAATCCAAATGTTTAAAAATCATCAGTAGCACTTCGTTCTGCAAAGAGATAAAATATATAATTTTAACATTTGAAATGACATTTCAGAATAATATAATGAGAACGTGACATTTTGGAGAATACTTTACAGGAAGCGCAGATAAATGGCAACTTGACGACGACGATGACAATGGCTTCGTGTTCAAACGCTTATTGGCATTAGTTGAATGTGCTTTCATTAAAATACGACGTGAATATCTATATCCGAGAGGTTGAGTATAACCAGGAATTACTTTTTTAGGCACTTTTATACGCCTCACATTATTATTACTATGAGAAACACTCGCTATATCGCTGCAAATGCAATTGAATGACAAATATTAATCATCATTATTAATAGATAAAAAATAGTATCGTATGCACCAAGGGACAAAAGTAGCGTTTTATTTCAGACAAGTGTAAAGTTTGCCGTTTCCGAGCCGAAAAGGCAAAGACGGCAAACTGTATACACACGTTTAAAAAACGCTACTTTTGCCCCTTGGTGCACAATATATTCTTCACAATATTTTTACGGAGAGTTTGACTTTTATGCCTATAGAAAGAGAAAGAGAGAGAGAGAGAGAGAGTGGCCATTTCACACACCAGGACAGCATAGCGGGACAAAATTAATCACTTTCCGCCCGCTATGCCATCCTGGCGTGCAAAATGGCCGCACTCTCGCCTCTCTCGAATCTTTACAGGCATGGAGATCAATCCACAGGAACAAATCTTTTCTTGACAAATTGATAGATAAAATCAACCTTATCCCCTTCTTTCGCTCCTACTACGGACACTCTGTCGACATAAGGATATCGATTACAATTTTCCCACGATAAAAATTTATCGTAGATCGTCATCGTGTCTTTCTATCTTAATGAAAAAGACAAAAAATATGAAGAACAATAACATTATATCATATATATTTATAATTCTAGCGTTAAGGCACTCCTACAGTGGCAATGCATTTTATACACCAAGCAAACATTGTAACTTGTATCTTAATTATTATAAATTTTCATGGACAAAAATGCAAAATCGGGCTGTTTAAGACACTGCAGATAAACTAATGTGATTAAAAATATTCTAAATAAATCAAGAGTCATTTCATATTTTGCCTATATATTTTTCTAATTACGGAAAAAAATTAAAAATAAGAAGAATTTAGACCCAAAGTACCAAATGAATGTTATTCCATATGAGATATTTTTAATCGGATAAATTCACCTATAGTATCCTAAACAGCACAATTTTGCATTTTTACTTGAGAAATTTATAATAAATAATATATGAGTTAAAATGTGTACTTGGTGCACAGAGTGCACTGTCGCTACAGAAACCCCTTAAATTAAAGTGATGCTAAAGCTGCCTGTAATACCTATACTCATTTTTAACAATATTTGTCTTGTATAAATAATCTACAACTTGATATTAGAAAATGAGAGTGCAAATCCATTCGATAGACATTGAAGAATGTCATATCGTTTGTAGAATTAGGCTGACTCTAAACAAAAAAAAGTTAAACGAAAAGTCTAGAATTTAAATACGCATCAAATTCTAGGTCATGGTGGTCGACGTTATACGTGGTGGTCGTCACGTATAACAAAAAATATTAATTTTTTTTCTTTTTCAATTAAATTCGGCCACCATGACGTAGATTTTAATACGTACTTGAATTCCAGATAAGAATTTTGCATTTCTATAAAGCCACATAAAAAATTAGTGCTAAGAAAAAAACCGGCTAGAATCACGACTTTAGAATCACCTTAAGCAAGTCGTTACAAAATTTATCTCAGTCTCATCTCGAACAATATTTTCTTTCAATAAACGCGCATAGATCTGTACCGCTATTGTTACTAGACTTTAACAACTAGCGCTCGGGGATTAACAATCGCTTGTAGTCCAAGTCGCATTGCTTCGAACGAGGGTTTGCGAGCAAGTTCTTGGCTTCAGAAAATCTTCAAAAGCAAGAAATAAACACATCAATCAGAAGACTAGCTTTTGCAGATCTCTCATCTCAGCTACGACAACGAAATCGGACGTTAGATTGCACCACTCAGTCGAATCACGATTACTCCTATGCTCTGCCCCACTCTTTCTCTCTTTTTTCGTGATGAACGCAACGCGAGACCTTTTGATCGAATTTGATTTAATTGCAAAGTTGGAGCAAAATACCTTTTAAGCAATCATTGCGAATTAATAAAGATGAGGAGTCTTTTACAAAATTCCTAATGAGAATTGAAGAAAAAAGGTAATCAGGCCGGAGGCTAACATGGATATACAAATAAGAGAGTTTTACTTTGAGTCCTAGACATTGATCAAAGTTAATTGAGATTTTAGAAATTGCGGTTCTAATACTATTTTTGAAGATAGACG
>NW_020223998.1:749-2696 GCF_003070985.1 Temnothorax curvispinosus | reverse complement strand
CAGTACTTTTCACGTCTCTCGCGTCTTTTGCGTAATGGAGCATGACGCGACATCAATTGGAGACAGAATTCTTATGCTCACTCGATATAGTGATACGATTCTTTGCTCGCGGCTGTGATAATGACGGTCATCTTTCGCGTCGGGATGATCTTCCATCTAGACCTGGGAATTTACGCCGCGCAATGTGCTATCACTCTGAGTGCATCATTACGTGTACATTCCAAAACTATCGGACTTTGTTATTAATAATGACAGTGACAAGCGTCTCCTCCGCGCGGAGATATCTTTGCGCAATATTCGTAATGACTGGCCGATGTCGATCTTTCGGTTTACCTGTCGCGAGACTCACGTTTATATCTGCGAAATATGGTGTGCAATATGACATTACTGGGAATGCATTTATGTGTGTGCATCCTAATTTCTGGGCCTTACTGTCTTAGCCTGATACACGAACATATATCATCATATGTACAATACGCTGCAGTGAGAGGTTAACTCATTGTCTTGGCTATTCAGGCCTTTTATACTCTTTCACATTCAACGAGACCTTAGTCTCTAATTATAATTATACTTACACGCTCTTGTAGCTTTATTTATTATGTTCTTCCGTGCGGGTTAACTTTACTCTACTTTATATATAGCATTAAGATAGTATTATAGTCGTTGACACATTACAGTGCGCGTCTTTGACGAGATTTCAATCTCTTACTTTATTTATATGCTTTGGAAGCCTCTTTTCATGAACTTTCTGTGCGAGAAAATTCTGTTTTGTATATAATATTGAACTGGTATGATAGTTTTTGATTCATTATACGCGTGTTACTACCTTACGAATATATACATAGGAATCTACGTATACTGCGTTACTATATCGATAAAATGTGCAATGCATACTGCAGTTGTTCGTTTATGTAACATATTGCAGTACGATGGGTGATCGCATAAACCTAAGTGAATGTTCTGTGATTGTCATAGTTACTTAGTCTATGTGACTGTATTTATATCTTGTGTTTTCTTGTCAACTACATATTGCAGAGTATATGCATTCTCATCATAATTGCATATCTGGAAGCCGTAAATTTTACAATAAAGAAATAAATCAGTGATGTGATGGTGTACAAAATATATACTGTTTATTCATGACTTTCCTTCCCTTTATCCTAGGATATGATGCGACATAACCTACATCCTATATATTGAATGGTCTCACTATCAAGTGCCTAAAGACGATTATATTTTGAGATAGTTATACATTGTTAATATTAAATAGCAGCAATTGCACATATTCTAATTGATATTTATATATATTTCATGTTTTTGCCGCAAAATTTAGTAAAATTTCACACACTAAGAATCATATTTTGATACCGAGGGGTTCGAGTATTATATATGGGAAACTGACATATTTCTGGGTTAATTTTACATCAGTATTATTAAACAACAATAGATACACATAACAGACGTAATATTCGGACATACTTTATCTCTTTTATATACAAATTAGTTATTCTTGGATATTTGAAGTCATATCTTTTACATCAAGTGGTCCAACTACCAGGTATAGAAATACGATCATATTTTGGAATAGTTTTACACTGGCAATATTAAATAGTAACAATTACACATATTCTGACTGATATTTATATATATTTCATGTTTTTGCCACATAAAATTAGTAAAATTCATACACTAAGAATCATATCTTTGATACCAAGGAGTTCGAGTATTATATATGGGAAATTGACATATTTCTGGGTTTATCTTACATCAGTATTATTAAACAATAACAGATATACATAATAGATGTAATATTCGGACATACTTTAACTCTTTTATATACAAAATTAGTTATTCTTGAATATTCGAAGTCATATCTTTTACATCAAGTGGTTCAACTACCAAGTATAGAAATACGATCATATTTTGGAATAGTTTTACACTGGCAAT
>NW_020223998.1:0-739 GCF_003070985.1 Temnothorax curvispinosus | reverse complement strand
AAATTGACATATTTCTGGGTCTATCTTACATCAGTATTATTAAACAACAATAGATATACATAACAGACGTAATATTTGGACATACTTTAACTCTTTTATATACAAAATTAGTTATTCTTGAATATTCGAAGTCATATCTTTTGTATCAAGTGGTCCAACTACCAAGTATAGAAATACGATCATATTTTGGAATAGTTTCACACTGGCAATATTAAATAGCAACAATTACACATATTCTGACTAATATTTATATATATTTCATGTTTTTTGCCATATAAAATTAGTAAATTCACACATTAAGAATCATATTTTTGATACTGAGGGGTCTGAGTACTATATATGGGAAATTGACATATTTCTGGGTTAATTTTACATCAGTACTATTAAACAACAATAGATATACATAACAGATGTAATATTTGGACATACTTTAACTCTTTTATATACAAAATTAGTTATTCTTGGATATTCGAAGTCATATTTTTTACATCAAGTGGTTCAACTATCAAGTATAGAAAGACGATTATATTTTGGAATAGTTATACATTGGCAATATTAAATAGCAACAATTACACATATTCTAACTGTTATTTATATATATTTCATGTTTTTGCCACATAAAATTAATAAAATTCATATACTAAGAATCATACTCTTGATACCGAGGGGTTCGTGTATTATATATGGGAAACTGACATATTTCTGGGTTAATCCTATACCAATATTATTAAATAACAAC
>NW_020223997.1:0-5961 GCF_003070985.1 Temnothorax curvispinosus | reverse complement strand
TGAAATTTATATTCTGATTGATTTGCTTTACTAATTGAACAGTCCTTTCTTGATATTACGTGATCTGTTTTATTTTGACTACGTCAATAGAAATTATGAGCTTACATACTACAAATATTTTCTTGATGATTAACCTGATTACATAACAAAGAAATGCATCAGTGAATTCAACTTTTAATTTGTCATAAATAAAAGGAAAGGACTGTATTATAATAATTATTGATTTGTTTCTTTTGTGTGTTTTATGCATTTATTGTATTTCCATTGTATGTTATATAATCTATGTAATAATTTGTTCACGAATACTGGGAAGGTTTTCGGGCAGTTTCCCTTCTCCTATGCAACAAATGTTGGTATTCTTTGTCTAGTTCTGCCCACTCGAGTCATTTCAAATTACTTAAATTTATTAAATGCAATCTCTCTCTCAATAAACGGATTCTTTATTATTTGTTCCTTCCTCATCTAAATCTAGAGTTCAGGCTTGTGCGCGAGCTTGTGCAAACAGAAAGCGTTTTCTATGTCCAGTGAAAACGCGAGGACAACCTTCCCCCTTGCTCGAGCCTCCGTAATAATGTTCTTTACAAGAAATAAAGCATCCGTAGTAGAGCGCGACTTACGAAACCCAAATAGGTTATCCGAAAGATTATCCGGTGGGCTTTCTTCCATCCAGGCGTTCATGCGATTTGCTATAATCTTCTCAAACGTCTTTCCCACCTTATTGAGAAAACATATGGAACGTGCCTTAGATACATCTCCCAAGGGGGAAGCCTCCCCCTTGGGGATCAAGACTATTTGCATGGACGTAAGCTAACCTGTTACGTTCCACAGATTCGGGCGAGTCCACCGTTTTCTAGCGGCTATAGCTGCAGACCTCAATTGTGCAATCGTGTCGTTCCACCAAATAAACAAAATTAGATCTACGGGGCACTCTCTCGCGGGACGGCAGCCCGACAAGCGTCAGTAATACATCGGTGTATCCACCTGTTGGGCTTAGCATTGATCATATAATTTTCATTGCGGGGAGTGACAGCGCATCTCCAATCCACAGCCGCTTTGTATAGATCAACGTCAATTTTTCGGAAGTTCCAACGCTTCAATTTCGGACACACGGGTCTGCCACGCACACGCAAAGAGTCGGAAATGCGATAGGTTACGTACCTGTGATCCGAAAATGACTCTAGGTCATCGCAAACGGACCAGTCATTGAGTCTATTTAGCAAGTCTGGGGAGACCCACGTCAAGTCTATTATGAAAAATCCCTGATGACACAAAAGTGGGAGTATTCCCAATATTGGCAAGGCACAGCTCGTTTTGAGCAACCCACGCGGTAAGAAGATCACCCTTAAAGTCTGTGAAGCTTGCTCCCCAATAGTACGCGTGAGCGTTAAAGTCCCCACATGTGATTACACTGTCACTTCCAGGAACACTTGAGCGCAGAGTCGTAAGTTTTTCCAAGAAGTCCGAATATTCATTAAAACCATTAAGCAAAACGTAACAATGTTATTGTACTTAATAACCACCGTATTTGTACCTTGCGCCAATAAGGTCGCAAGATATTCTGCGATGCAAGCATTGATATAGATGGCAGCCAGTCTATTATGGGAGCTGAACCACTGTTGGGAGCCGGGCATGCGGGCAGGCTCTGATACCACGCACACCGCGGCCCCCAGTTCGTTCGCATAAAGAGTAAGAAGGTCCTGAGCCTCCCTACTTCTATTCAGATTAGCCTGAATAAACGTCGCTATTAAGTACCGTCATTGCTAACACCAGTCCTAGGCTTCGGTAACGGATCTTTTCCGAAACACGAGGCAAGAGAGCCAAGACGATTTCTTGTTTCCCGGCGCCCGCACAGATGACACAGTGCGGATCTTTGTTACAGCTTCCAATCTGATGGTCATGCGATCCGCACCTAAAGCATGCACCTGTATGGTCCTCAGTAAAGGTGCATGTGTTTCGGACATGTCCAAACCTCCAGTATTTAAAACACTGGACAGGTCTGGATTCAAGAAGTTCCACTCGAGCGATAGTCCAACCTAGATTAATTTTATTCACGGACGTTAGCTTTATTGCTGCTGTGAGCGGGCACCTGTCCCAGATCGAATGAAGCCCGTTGGTCATGCGGCGTATACTACCCAATTTAACCTCGTTTTCATCACAATCTCCCTTGATGGAGATTGTATTGATAATCTCTACAGGTGTGATTGAGTCGTCAAAGTTCCAAATACGGACCTCTCCCATGGCTGTGGGTCTATTTACGCGGGCCGCGGTATTTCCGAGGACCTCCCTCAATTTCTTGGCCAAACTATCCGCCTTGGTAGCTCCATTGGCTCCAGGTATTTCTATAATAACTCCACCACTGATTCCTTTCCGGATGCGGGATTTTCAATTCCCAAGGTGTCGAGCGAGATATTTTCTCTCGCTTTTTTCAATATATACGCATAAGAAAGTTCTTTATCCAGGGACGTAACGGTAACCGCAGCAGAACGGAGAGGCCTGCGACGGACTCCCCCACGAGAACCAGGAATAGGATCACGCGGACGAGTTCCTCTTATTGAGGCAGAAAGGTACGGCAAATCAGCGTCCGAATTTCCGGAGGTGCCAGCCCAAAAAAAAGCTTTCCGCGGTTTGCGGGATTTCTAATCCTTTACAACATTTGAATAATTTGGAGGTTCATCCGAGTGTGCCGCCAATTTTTCTTGCATACCTCGTCTGTGAGCAATCAATTGTTCGACTTGGTTATTAATGCGAGTCATTTCCCGTACTATCCCAGAATCACCCTCCAAATCGTCAACACGGTCAGGAGGGGTCACATCAGTAGGTCGGCGAGTTCCACCCGACACGACGTTTTTAGATTCCCTCCGACGATTTCTATCAGAAGGAACGTCCGTGTCCGATTCGCCAGACACTAAGGTAACTTTGCCCTTTGTGCATCTTTTGGTTGACAATTCTCGACTTCCTCTGGGAAAGAGGAGAAGACCTATCCCGCAGCGTGACGAGTCCCGAGAGAGGTCTGCCTTCCAACGACCTCCAAAAAGCATTCTCAGTCTTCGGAGTACCGGGCGATGAGGGTCGAGAGTCGATTTCAGGGATGGGAATTTGTCGAGTCGACTCCACCAGAAGAGCTGGTCCGAAGGTTCCTTCGACTGGCCTCCTCACGTAGAGTTTTCACTTCTTTTTTCAACCTTTTGTTTTCCTCCTTGATTTGTGCTTGTTTGCACTTCCTTACCTCGACATCCCTCTGAAGGATCCGCAGTTGTGCAGTCAGATTATTATTCTGGACTTTGAGCAAAAATGTATCTCCAGAAATCTCCAAACGTCGCCAAGAATGATAATAGCCTCCGTAACATTCTCAAGACCGTTCTTTAGATAGCGTTTTAGATTCTTCTTGATATTACTGCATTTTGAACGAATAGACTCCATTTTCTCTTTGCAATCTTTTGCATATTTTGTCAATTTCTCCGTATTAAAATCTTTCAACACCTGAGCGGAGATTGTCGTAATAACATCAGCTCCACCATCCTTGGACCCCGATGTAGGAAGCGGCCTTTGGTTACCCTTGCTTATGGGTTTCCTTTTAGCCGTCATTTTATCCGATGGTGATGCCTTCATCTGCGCCTTCCTCTTTACACATTTAGCCGGAGTGGACCGCACCGATTCGTCCTCCGATTCATCAGAAATGACGTACACTGGGTCGTCTTCCGAGGGTGCATCATCCGCGTTGTCCATATGCACATCATACGTGCCATCTATTATGGATTTAGCGAGATCCCACGACGGACGACGTGAGGCAATCCCTGGACTTCCGGGCCGCTCGCGCAGTTGAGTCAATGTCTCCTCCGTCTCAGGCGGTCGAGCCAGAGAAGACTAAAGGGGCCCCTCAACATCTACACTAGACAATACCTCGGTAGCTTCATCGCCACCGGCGCCCGTAGGCAACGCCGGTGGTACCCCTTGGCGTGATAACGACGCGCCACCCTCAGGGACGAGAAAGGCGACGCGCCGGTCACTGAGGGTCCGACTCCCCTGTGATGGTAAATATTCCTTTTCCGTATCTGACATTTCATATAATTGTGAGATTGGTTTTTAATCGGGGTGTCCTTCCCCTAGGACTCGCCCTACAGAAGGTATTTCGTCCAGGATACCTCCATTTGCCAGACAAATGTATTTGGCAGTGATAATATCCCGCGCCAGTTTGGGCGGTACGCAGGGATACAAAGTTTAAATTGACGCGCGCGCATAACACACGGCAAATCCTACTCAAATACGAAAAACTAAATTAAGCAAATCGCAGGATGTTAAGTAAGCGCACATGTAAAAAACAATCTGATGTAATCAGACACAAAAAACAAACTGATTTCGCAACAATCATAATCTATCCTGATCAAGGTTAAACAATTTCACAATCAGAGTGTAAGCCAATCTAATCTAACCTAACATATGTATATATAGTATATCAATTAATGATAGACATAGTTGTCTTTGTTTACCTAATATACATGACAACGTTCACTTCAACATTATGCTGTTGTCCAATCATATGCGTATGCACTAATTCGTCCCTATGTAACCTAGGGATATTTGACGCAAGTTCGCAACCTATCTATTAGGAGTACAAATAAGTTTCCGCCGTTTTTTATCAAAAATTGGGCATTTATTGTGAAAGAACGGTACCTTATGTTTCAATCAAAATATTGTCCATCGCTAGCCACTACTTTTTCCCATCTTTCTGGCAGGATATGGATACCGCGTCGGAAGAACGCTTCATCTTTTGAGGCTATCCACAAATCGATCCAATTTTTGGCATCTTCATACGATGTAAAGTGCTGCTCAGACAGGCCGTGCGCCATCGATCGAAACAAATGGTAATCAGAGGGAGCAATGTCTGGTGAATACGGCGGGTGGGGTAAAACTTCCCAATTGAGTGTTTTCAAGTAGGTTTTGACAGGTGCCGCAACATGTGGACGAGCATTATCATGCAGGAGAATAATTTTATCGTGTCTGGAGTAGTAGTGGGCGCGTTTTTCCTTGAGTGCTCGGCTCAATCTCATCAATTGTGTTCGGTAGACAGCCCCAGTAATGGTTTCGTTTGGTTTGAGCAACTCATAATACACGACACCAAGCTGATCCCACCAAATACACAACATGAGTTTTTTTCCATGAATATCCGGCTTGGCTGTCGATGTTGAAGCATGGCCAGGTGGTCCCCATGATTTCCTCCTCTTTGAGTTATTGTAGTGGATCCATTTTTCATCACCAGTGACTATACGATGCAAAAAACCCTTTCGTTTATGCCTGGCAAGCAGCATTTCACATGTGCAAAATCGGCGTTCAACGTTTCTCGGCTTCAGTTCATATGGAACCCAAATTCCTTCCTTCTGAATCATTCCCAACGATGTTAAACGATGTGAAATTGCTTGTTGAGTCACTCCTAATGTAAGTGCAAGTTCTTTTTGCGTTTGGCACGAATCTTCCTCCAATAATTCTTCCAATTCCGTGTCTTCGTACACTTTCGGCCTTCCGCTACGTTCTTTGTCCTCGACGTCAAAATCACCGTTCTTAAATTTTTGAAACCACTCACGACAACTTCTCTCACTTAAAGCAGCCTCATCATATGCTTCTACAAGCAATCGATGCGCCTCAGCTGCAGATTTCTTCAAATTAAAGAAATAAATTAAAAGTTCCCGCAAATGACGCTTATTTGGCTCAAAATTCGACATTTTCGCACGAAAAGAATTATGTGATGCCGATACAGTCTGATACTATGTCAAATTTATGGTGTTGCCAGATGTCCAACCTTACGATATAACACTTTACATCTGACAATTTCAACCATAACCTCCTGGTGGGGCCATCTATTGTAAAACGGCGGAGACTTATTTGTACACCTAATATTATTATGTAATTAGGGCTGTGGTTTGTATTTTGTATACTATGGGCCTAAGCAGAATGGCTGTCTTGGCA
>NW_020223996.1:0-2536 GCF_003070985.1 Temnothorax curvispinosus | reverse complement strand
TTTCGGTCCTTCTCAAGTGATTCATCAAGCTATGCATCCTCAAAAACTGCGTACAGAATATCAATTACGTCGCTGACATCGTGCCCTATAACCACATCATGCACACGTAAAGCTAAAAAAGTGAAATAAACTCACGATAGTCAAAAAGATAAAACGCTCAGAAGTCATAAAATAAAAAGTAAGAATAAAATTGAATTGTTAAGTTATAAATAATGTACAAAGTAAAATGAAAGGCTTACATATTCTGTGCGTCAAAACGGAAAATGAGAACGGTAGCGCAGAACGAAGAAACGTCGCAAGCCATAACTGCGAACACATCAGTACAGCGTGACAGACGAAGTCATACTATGACCGATACATAACAAATAAATAGATGTGTTCACAGGTGGAAACGAACAGAACAAAAGTGTAAATTAGGTGACGCCAATCACACGGTTGTAATTCGCGGGCAGACTTTCTGTGTCTTTTTGAAGATTGATTGCGCAATCGCATTTTTTAATAAAAAACAGAAAAAATAAGATGATTGATTTGCTTAATAATAGTTTGACTTACAAAAAACTTAAGAATGATCCCACTAGACGGATAACATCTAAAATTAATAACTTGGCAAAGTCTTGATTTAGCAAGGGCATTATCAGTGAACAATTATTTAGGCATTTGAATTGTACCAATAGGAACCTCCCACGTTGTTACGGGCTTCCGAAGATTCACAAGGATGGCTCACCATTACGAATTATTGTTTCTACTTTAGGGAGTCCACTATACAACATGGCTTATTTTTTACACAACATCTTAGAAAAATCTGTCCCTAAACCGAAGTCATATGTTAAAGACGGTTGGTCTTTTGTTGAATTGATTAGTGACGTAGGGATTGGGGAGGATGATGTTTTGATCTCTTTGGATGTCGCGTCTCTTTTCACTAACATCCCTAAAGACCTTGTTTTGAGAGCGATTGAACGGAGGTGGAATCACATCTCTAAAGAGACGAAGCTCAGCCGTCCTCCATTCTTGTCAGCTGTGGACTTGATTCTTAGTTCCACTAGTTTTTCTTTTGACGGTCAAATATATGAGCAAATCTTCGGAAGTCCGATGGGTTCCCCTCTCTCTCCGATTTTAGCGGATATTGTCATGGAGGACCTTGAGACGCATTGTTTGCAATTGCTCAGTTTTCATATTTCCTTTTTCAAAAGATACATTGATGACATTTTCGCGATTGTTCCTAGATCTGGTATTGACGAGTTACTTAGAGTTTTCAATAGTTATCACACCAGATTAAAATTTACATTTGAAACAGAAAAGAATAGTTCTCTAAGTTTTCTTGACACAACAGTGATTCGAGAAGGGACTGTGTTGCTTACGAATTGGTACCGAAAACCCACCTTTTCGGGGCGATACATAAACTATTTTTCGAATCACCCTCTTAAATACAAAATTAATATTATACGTAATCTTGTTGACCGAGCTATTCTTTTATCTGACGTACGTTTTCATAAGTCTAATCTAATTTGAAATAAAAAAGATTCTTTCAAATAATTGTTATCCAACAAAATTAATTAACAAGTACATTAACATCGGGCTTAACGAGTTACAGACACGTCATAACAACAATAATAGTTCTAGCAGTAACAATGTAGCCCGGGATCCTCGAAAATTTATCACTATACCGTATATTAAGGGTCTCAGTGACGGTGTTGGCCGTACAATGCGTGATGCAGAATTTAAGGTTCTCCTCACCATTCCGAAAAAGTTGGATTGTATTATTAGAAGGGGGAAGGATATGCTACCGAATCTTAAGCAAACGGAGTTGATATATGAGATTGATTGTGCTAATTGCAACGCTGCATATATCGGTCAAACAAAAAGGCACCTAGAGACACGTGTTAAGGAACATTTCTGTGATATTAGGAAGAATAGTGATAATCATTCTGTGGTTAGTAAGCACCGTCTCACGCATAACCACGATTTCAATTGGCAACAACCAAAAATTTTATATAAGGAGCGACACTTTAAGAAACGAGAAATCTCTGAGATGTTTTTTATTAAAAAATGCGATTGCGCAATCAATCTTCAAAAAGACACAGAAAGTCTGCCCGCTAATTACAACCGTGTGATTGGCGTCACCTAATTTACACTTTTGTTTTGCTCGTTTCCACCTGTGAACACATCTATTTATTTGTTATGTATTGGTCATAGTATGACTTCGTCTGTCACGCTGTACTGATGTGTTCGCAGTTATGGCTTGCGATGTTTCTTTGTTCTGCGCTACCGTTCTCATTTTCCGTTTTGACGCATAGAATATGTAAGCCTTTCATTTTACTTTGTACATTATTTATAACTTAACAATTCAATTTTATTCTTACTTTTTATTTTATGACTTCTGAGCGTTTTATCTTTTTGACTATCGTGAGTTTATTTCACTTTTTTAGCTGTACGTGTGCATGATGTGGTTAGGGCACGATGTCAGCGACGAAATTGATATTCTGTACGCGGTTTTTGAGGATGCATAGCTTGATGAATCACTTGAGAAGGACCGAAA